>NC_090763.1:59414922-59429707 GCF_036898095.1 Palaemon carinicauda
TTCAGATTCGTAATATGCCTGTACATAGAAAACCGATCATGGAAAGATAGGTTAGATTTGCTCCCCCAACCCTACCTCTCCTTCCCACTACTGTGCAAATATGATCTTTGGTAGTCACATCGGTGTCTTTCAAGATCAGAATGTTATTGTTCTCTAGAGGTTATTTATATAGGTTAGGATGAAATATTATAAATATATGTATTGTTTGGTACTAAAATGACGAAGTCGGGATATTCCTTGAAAATCAATTGATCTTTTTAAGTACATTATAAATACTGTCTCCTGACCAGTATAAGTTTAAATCAAGTTGAAATTTAGAAAAAGTAAATTGTGTCTATATATATATATATATATATATATATATATATATATATATATATATATATATATATACTGTATATATATATATATATATATATATAATATATATATATATATGATATAATATATATATATACACTGTATTCTCTCTCTCCCTCTCTCTCTCTCTCTCTCTCTCTCTCTCTTTCTCTCTCTCTCTCTCTCTCTCTCTCTCTCTCTCTCTCTCTCGTCAACATCATTATCTTTAACCAAAAATTAGGATCAGTGTTGTTTCGTGTTTTTACTTCATTGAATTAATAAACAACGACGTAGAGTTTCATTCACAAATGATAGTAAATAAAACCCCTTCAGTTTTAACTCTAAGAAAGTAGTAAGCCGATTTTAGAGAAATTTAAAACCTTGTTATTCTATCCTGGGTTTTTTATGTTTGTAAGGAAGACATGTTATTTGTTCCTATGATTTGTTCCCATGTTCATTTCACTTTGACTCGTAGCTCTCCCCCTTCATTGATTTATCTTTCTTTTGTTTTGTTAAAGTTTTTATAGTTTACATAGGAAACATTTTTACATGTTACTGTTCTTAAAATATTTTATTTTTCCTTGTTTCATTTCCTGACTGGGGTATTTTCCCGGTTGGGGCCCCTGGGCTTATAGCATCCTGTTTTTCCAACTAGGGTTGTAGCTTAGCAAGTAATAATAATAATAAGAATAATAATGATAATAATATCGTTACCTAATTAGTAATTGTCTCTGGTTTTATTACTTTATTAGTCTTTATTTAGTATTTAAAATTGAAAGAAATAACTCTATGCTTGTATGAATTGCCCAAACATGGATCAATTTTTGCTTGCCAAATGTAATGGATTTTTCTGTTGAGACATTTTAAATGATCGATGGATTCAAATAATTTTTGAGGCGTTTCTGACCAAGAAGATATCTTCTTAATAAATTAGGCTCTGAAGTTATTTTTAATTACCTTGCTTGAAGGTACTCTCTAGCATATTTTTTATTTATTTGTTTTTGCATGTCTTTGTTTATTTAGTTATGTTCATATAGTATAATTGCCAATTATAACATTTTATTGTTACTATAGATTTTCGAGTTGAAAACATCTATTCTGTATTCTCTGCTCTATAAAACTTTGTTCATATCGATTTTGGTTTATCAAACGTTTATGATAATAATAATGATGAATAATTAAAACATTTATAATAACATGAAAGGTTTCTCAAATGAAATACAGTAACATTTCTGAGAAAAAGAAAATCGTTAAAAAACGAAGTGATATGTTGACTTTTAATCCACCGGGAAAGAAAGGCGATCCAGGTGCCAATATTCCGGAGAAAATTACCAATCTGGGTCTCTTAAACGACCCCATCATGAGGAAGGTTGAGTGGATTCTACGTTGCTGCTCAAGCCTTCGCTCATATAGAACTGGGGGAACACTCGAGTGGTTCTTCATTACTTGTCCCTTATACTGAAACTCAATTTCACGATAGGTTGGGATTTCAGAATCTCTCTCTCTCTCTCTCTCTCTCTCTCTCTCTCTCTCTCTCTCTCTCTCTCTCTCTCAATTTCACGATGGGTTGTGATTTCCGAAGATCTCTCTCTCTCTCTCTCTCTCTCTCTCTCTCTCTCTCTCTCTCTCTACAATTTCCTGATATATCTGTATTTACTGATATATAAAGGGTTTTAGTGACTCCAGGGTTACTCACGCGATTAGCTGAAATGTAATATGTTCACTTAACTAATGTTAAGTTTTTTCTCAACGACTGTACAATTCCCAAGCATACGTAACTCCGCACAAATAAGAATTTGTATTTATGAAATTAGATATGCCATAAAAATGAAATATGGACTAATATATATTTTGGAAGTAAGGCAACTGAAGAACTGGAATGTACTGTACGTAGACCTTATGACAAGCAAATCGATCAACTTTGGGACAAGAATATAGGTCATTCGCTTAAAAAAATGCTTGGAAATAAATGAAAGGCTTTACATACAAGTTATTCGTTATCGGATAATAAAAAAATTATGGATGAATGTACAGGGGGAAAGTGGAATACTAAAATAAAACAATAATAAGTGAAGCTTGAATTTTTTATATTATTTTTTTTCTGTATATATAGGGGCCTATTGAAACAGTACTCTTTACATATCGTTTGGTCTTGATTTTAGCAAACTCAAAAATGCTGTTGCAATCTAAAGTTTTGAAAATATGATGTAGAATTGAATCGGAAAACATAGCGAGTTTTTTCTATCAAGCCTTGAAGGCTGATGGAAAAAAAAATATCAGGTAATAAAATTAAGTTTTGTCATTGGTCACAGGGTCAAAAATAGTATTGTTTTCCAGTGGAGTCTTTGCATATTGCTATTGCTATTTTTTCGTATGATCTTGGAAATGATGTGATATGTAGTCGAATGTATTTGCAGAAAATCTTTTTTTTTATCTTATCAGTGTAAGCATAATCGTGTGTATGTATGTATGTCTATATGTATATATATATATATATATATATATATATATATATCAAGAAATATGCTATTACTTGTTTATAATATCCAATGCTTTTAGTGTATAATACCCGAAATGTTTTGTAATCTAACCAGTGGATCGCGAGATGAAAAAATGATATAACTATTCATGAATAATTTAAGATAGATTATTAACACTCAAGAGCTCTTTCATTCTGCACAAAGGCCACATCAGCAGCACCTTGAATTCGTTTTGTTAAATTTCCATTACCTACTGAACTCTTATTCATACTTTTTCTTCACATTTTTTCAGCAGAATTTTGAACATCCTGATCTTGTAATGGCGATGTATTTCTTCAATAATTATTATATTGCTCATCTTTGGTATTGTTGGTTTTAAGTGCATTTCGAATAATGTATTTTTACTCGTCTGATTATATATCTATGAGGCCCTTTGGATTTTACTTTTTTTTAACTTATTTTAATATTTCCTGCTGAGCCTTTCTATATCAGCGGCCAGTTTCTCCCTTGTGGATTAGAAATGGACATCAACTAACCTAAATTTTCAAACCTATCCTAATATAAAAGCCGCGTCCTTACCTACTTGCCTAACGGGGGTTGGCTAAGGCCCCCTTGCGACCCCCTTTACACTGCCTTATTCTAAGTTAGCCGTAATCATACATATAGGTAGCCGCTATCATACATACACCCCATTCCTAAGGCATTCACAAAGCTCTGATATAGGAATTGAATATCTATTTTTTTTTTTTTTTTTTCATTTTAATCTGAGAATCTGGTGAGTTGCTTTGCATAAGGTTGAAGAGACAATTTAGCTATAATTTAGTGTTATTTTGATCTATACAATCTTCGTATCCATTCACATTTCATGTATATTACATAGTAGCATATGAAGATGAAGAATATTTTAAATTTTTTTATTATATCAGTAAATTTCTTCTCGTAATTCTGTTATACTTTCCCAACAAGCATGTTTTTTTTTTTTAATTACAAAAATTATAGAAACCTCTTTATCTCTCTCAGAAAAATGATAATCAAAAGTTGAAACTTGCAATGAATGTTTTTGTGTTGGCAGGCTGACATAAGTCTCTTTTTATAGTTTATATATGAAAGATCCATTTTAATGTTGTTACTGTTCTTAAATTGTTTAACTTTAATTATTGATTACTCCTCTTCTAGTTTATTTATTTCCTTATTTCCATTCCTCAGTGGGCTATTTTTCCCTTTTGGATCCCATGGACTAATACCATCCTGCTTTTCCAACTAGGGTTGTAGCTTAACTAATAATAATAATAATAATAATAATAATAATAATAATAACAAAAATAATAGAATAAGAATAAGAATGATAATAATAATAGCCCAACTAAATAAAGAGCATCCACTTTCTGCAGTGTAGTTGAATCCCTCCTAAATTAATAATTCCTCATCATAAGAAGTACAGAACAGATTCTTGTTTCGATTAAGATTTTAATTATAGTATTTCCCAAGTTTTGCTTGATGAGCAGATGTGCAAACACAGTTACCTCACGTCTATAAGAATTTACATACAGACATATCAAATACACAAGTAACAGACGCTTCAGAATTGGAGGATGTCCTATTTCATGCTTTTTCATATCTGAAAGTATGAATACCCCGAGATAAATTGGGCTTTATTGTTGATTCATGATTTATTAGGCCGACGTAAGAGAAAATATTTCAGCTTGCATTGTCAAAGGAATTATCTGGAATGGGATTTTTGCAGAAAAATTTCGTCTTTACATTTTCATCCTTTCAAAACCTTTGTTTCTCTTGCATCACAATCTTTGCACAGTGTAAGGTATATTCTTCGAGCGCTTTACGTTGGAGAAATAAAGCAGTTATAAATATTGAACAAGTCATACCCATGGAAAATCTTCTTTATCTCTTATTGTTTTTATTTGTTGGGACAGTACCTTTTTTTCTTGATATTTCACCCATAACAAAAGGAATTAAGATATCTATAAACTTCATTCACAAATTTTAAGTGTCACCGAGACAGGACCATTTTTGTATTCATTGTTTCACGATAATATCATCAGTTTCTACAATCATAAACATGTGCGTGTGAGAGAGAGAGAGAGAGAGAGAGAGAGAGAGAGAGAGAGAGAGAGAGAGAGAGAGAGAGAGAGCATAATGGTAGCCAAGACTTATACAATTGCCATTTCACATATTGTAGAAAAAAAAAAAAACTTTTTCCTGTGAATTTTGGCGTATGTTAATAAAAACAAAGTGGTAATTACCACTTTGTTTTATTTCCCAGTCTCCTTAATCACTGCCAAGCACCTAATTCATTCTGCTTTACCTCCGTTTCCTCTTCGCTTCTTTAATTTTTTTGTCCAACCTCCTTCAACATTTAACCTTGGGGTTGTGGTGGCCGATGCGGTAACGTTTTTGACTGGTGAACGCCAGACTGGGGTGCTAGTCCCTCTCAAACTCGTTAGTTCCCTTGGTCGATGCAACCTTGTGAGCTAAGGATGGGGGGTTTGGGGGAACCTATAGGTCTATCTGCAGAGTCATCGGCAGCCATTGCCTGGCCCTCGTTGGTCCCAGCCTGTGTGGAGAGGGGGCTTTGGCGCTGTACATATGTACATATGGTCAGTCTCTAAGGCATTGTCCTGCTTGATAGGGCAATGTCACTGTCCCTTGCCTCTGCCATTAATGAGCGACCTTTAAACCTTTGAACAACTAATGAATCTTTCATAGCTCTTTGATTGCTACTTAAAACATATTCAAATATATTATCAGTATCACATCTACTCTTCTGACGTATACTGCGCCATTTGCATGATCTTGCACACACACATTGTTTGTTATTATCATCCCAGTGATTTTCCTCCTTAGTGACTGAATATTAAATAAGCTGCTTAACACCATTCAATTCTTTCCTCTTTTTCTAATTTGGAAGTATGTTTTTATCTATGATAGCCAAACTTTATAATCCTTCCTATATTGTGCGTGCTAAGAATTCAGAATGAGTAACAGCAACTTACAAAGTAGTTGTTCGTGATTTGTTTGTTATAACAGCGTATGTTTTTGTTCGTTGATTTCTTTGTTTTTCTTTAGCATATGTATTTCACCTGTAAATTTTCTGTTAGGCTATATGTAAGCAATATCATTATCATCCTTTTTCATTTTCATCAACATTATAGTATTGATAATAATAATAACCAAAATTATAATGATACTTGAGATATGCATTAGATCATAATATCATTATCCTTTCGTTTACCATCATTATTATAGAATTATAAAAATAATTGTAATGATAGCCTAGATATCAGTAATGCTTGAGATCTGCTTTAGCACATCTTAAGAAATATATGAAGCGTAAATTCTTAATAACCAAAGTAAGTGTTAGCCGAGATGGAACGTTTGTTTGCAAAACGTGACATATTTGGAAATCATGAATTCTGTCTGTTTTGTTTATTCTGGAATATGCGTGCAGTGCGGAATTCGGAATACGAGCGAGGATTAAATCACATTCGCGTGTTTTTTTCATCCGCGTTACGCCTCGTCCGATTTCCTGCCTTTGCTATTGAATTTTGAGGAAAAATCCAGAAAGATTTAGGATTTTCATAGAAGATAATGATACCAATAGCCCAGAGAGGAAAGGAAACAAGAAAATACATGACTCAATGAATAATTAAAATAAGATATTTTAAGAACAGTAACAGCATTAAAATAGATACCTCATATATAAACTATTTATTTAGCATTTATGTTACCTCTGTAGATTTTCTGTTAGGCTATATGTAAGCAATATCATTATCATCTTTTTTTCATTTTCATCATCATTATAGTATTGATAATAATAATAACCAAATTATAATGATGCTTGAGATATGCATTAGATCATAATCAATATCATTATCCTTTCATTTATCATCATCATTATAGAATTATAAAAATAATTATAATGATAACCTACTGTAGATATCAGTAATGCTTGAGATCTGCACTAGTACATCTTAAAGAAATATATAAAGCGAAATTTCTTAATAACCAAAGTAAGTGTTAGCTGAGATGGAACGTTTGTTTGCAAAACGTGACATATTTGGAAATCATGAATTCTGTCTGTTTGTTTTGTTTATTCTGGAATATACGTGTAGTGCGGAATTCGGAATACGAGCGAGGATTAAATCACATTCGCGTGTTTTTTTCATCCGCGTTACGCCTCGTCTGATTTCCTGCCTTTGCTATTGAATTTTGAGGAAAAATCCAGACAGTTTTAGGATTTTCATAGAAGATGATACCAATGTAAACGTTGCGTTTTAGGTGTTGCAAGAGACATTTTCCTTTCATGTTATACCGGTGTTAACGTTTCAGTATTGTGCAATGCTGAAATGTTATTTTAATGTTATACATTAATCAAAACTGTTCCAGTATTGTGTTACTGAAATATTCTATCATAATGTATTACTGAAGTATTATCTCGTGATTTTGCAATACGGATATGTTGTGCCGCTGTTGTTATTATTATTATTATTATTATTATTATTATTATTATTATTATTATTATTATATCAAGATGACCTACAACCCTACTTTGAAAACAAGATCGTTGCAAGGCCAAGAACCTAATCACAAAGCAGCACTGGAGAAAGAATTGTTAGGATTTTTGAAAATTCATATTATTATTATTAGTACTTGCTAAGCCACAAACCTAGTTGGAAAAACAGGATGCTATAAGCCCAAGGGCTCCAACAAGGAAAAATAGCTCAGTGAGGAAAGGAAACAAGAAAATAAATAAAATACGATTGATATAATGAACAATTAAAATGAGATATTTTAAGAACAGTAACAACATTAAAATATATATGTCATATATAAATTATGCTCAACTTACGAATGATACACGGGAATTTGAGTTAGTAGTTAAGGATAGTTATCACCTCTCTCTCTCTCTCTCTCTCTCTCTCTCTCTCTCTCTCTCTCTCTCTCTCTTCCTCTCTCTCTCTCTCTCTCTCTCTCTCTCTCTCTCTCTATGGCCGAGACTTAATTTTAACGTGAGTGTTTTATTTTTTGTTAAATTTTGAAGGCACTTAACTATTGCCCTTTGGGGTGTGTTTTAAAAGAAAATAACACGCATTTTTTTAATGGATATGATATAGGCGTCTACACAGTTTACTTTTCTCTCTCTCTCTCTCTCTCTCTCTCTCTCTCTCTCTCATCTCTCTCTCTCTCTCGCTCTCTCCTCTCTCTCTCTCTCTCTCTCTCTCTAAAGAAAAAAAATGAAATATCACAATACCCAGGAAAGTAAAAAGATACCTTCCCTTGTTCTTTTGACATTCTAATCCGACTCGTCTTTTTCAAGGCGCACATGTCCGGAACAGACGTGCTGTATTATTAAAAATGTGCCGAGAAACAAAGCTTCCGGGCAATTTATTCATTCTAGCTTTGGCAGTGTGGCAGACGACACCAAATTTTGCTTGTTAAGTGTCCTAATACATAGAGATGAAACCCAGAAAGGAAATATATCAAATGTAGACATGCATGGTGGAATAGTGCAAGTAGTGCAAATATGTCGAAGTGTAGCGGATAATGGGATGAGAAAAAGACGTATGTCCCAGAATAGGAAAACCAAAAAAGGTAGCAGAATATGTGTAAAAGTCTGGTAGTTATATAAAATGGGATTCTTTGTGGAAACAATATGAGAGTGCTAAAAGGGATTGTTGAACCAACTTCACTTTATAAAAGTAAAGATTGAGTGTTGTATGTGAATGAATGATAGAATATTGAATTTGTCGTTATGGAATGTTTGAATATAATATCAGGTGCGATGATAATTGATTGGGCGAGGAATGTGGAGATGCAAAGAAGTAGTAAAAAGACTAGCATAGGTGAGCGGACAGATCAGAGTATTTTAAGGTGGTTTGGTCATGTGAGAAGAGAATGGAGGAAAATAGGTTATTGAAAAGTAAACATGATTCAAAAGGCTTAAGGACTAAGAGGCTGAAAATGAGATTACTTGGGGTGTCAGAAACAATGAAATATTTTACTCAGTAATTTTCAAGCCTGTGTTTTGTCACGTCAGTATTGTGATGGAAATCTCTAACATGACCCTGAGACAGTGTTTTTGTGCAGTAATAAGTATTGCGCAATCAATTTAACTTCATATTTTTTTTTATTTTTATTATTTCTTAACTTTGATTTATCTTGACCCAAAATCTAGCTTTCGGGTGGAAAGCTAGATTTTGGGTTAAGATAAATCAAAGTTAAGAAATAACAAAAATTAAAAAAATATGATGTTTAAATGTGAATCATATATTTTCCATTAATTTTAAACATAATAAGTGCAAATGTTTTATGTTAATACTTGTGAACATAAATTGTATAAAAATGGTCAAGAAAAGATCGTCTAAAAATATAATTTTTACTTTAGTTTGTTGATAAATTTCGACAACCATTTTTTCGAAAATTAGTAGCCCCTGTCTCTCTTTCTCCATGAGTGTGTTGCACCTCCCCCCCCCCCTCCCCCCCGTATCCTTTCCAGAACGCATCCCACTTCCATCACTTTTTCGGGTTGCAACTATTTTGCAACACTTCATTTGCGATTCGAATATTTTTCTCTTCGACATTTATGAAACATTCTGTATTTATGCGGTTTAGTAGAAATAAATATAGCAAATAATATGAAAAATTATATTCATTTCCGCAAGGCCACAAGGAAATCTCAACTTAAAAAAGTTACATCAGAAATTTGGCGATACTTTTTCTCTTTTTTGGGCGGAAGATTAGTGTCGAAAATTACATAAGGTGCTGTTTTTTTTTTTTTTTTCACCGTGGCCTGTGATAACGATTTTGTCGGAAAATATTTTATATAACGAATGGTATAGTAAATTTCTCTTTGAACTTGATTTATTCCCATTTACCTTTACAAAATATTGTCCAAAACTGAATTTCGAAATTTATAGGATATTTTCCTGTAAAACTACAAGTATTTTGATCAAATTGAATTCTGCAGTTTTAGAGTTTAACGAATTCATTTTTGATATACTAAAAGTGATGTGTTGAAATACCATGAGACAAAAAATTATATTTTCCTCTCAAACTATCTAGAAAGGGAAAAAATATACTATTTATGAATGTTTGAAATGCATTTTGACAAAATTCTAACACATAAAATAATAAAATATTCTTTTCCAGTCAAGGACATGAAAAACTTATATATCTATAGTCCATTTCTTTTAGCGAGTCATATTTGCACCGACTCGCAGCGGTGCCCTTTTAGCTCGGAAATGTATCCTGATCGCTGATTGGTTGGACAAGATAATTCTAACCAATCAGCGACCAAGAAACTTTTCCGAGCTAAAAGGGCACCGTTGCGAGTCGGGTGCAAATATGACTCGCTAAAAGAAATGGACTATAGTATATTTTCCTTCTTGATGAACGCGCCAACGCAATTTCCCTTGGATGTGAAATGTAGCAAAAATCCTAGAATTTCAACAAATCCTTTATCTTGGTGAAGATAATTTGCTGAAATTGTGTCCGTATTATCCTCGGCTTTGTATTATTAGTCTTTCCAATTATCCCTTTATGGCTTGCATGATCGCACAGCCAGGGGAAATTTCACCTAAGGAAAAAATATTTCACCTTTTTTTTTCGCATGGTCTTTGCTTATGATTATAAAAACAAAAAATATCTTAACCACAAGTGATTTATTATTATTATTATTATTATTATTATTATTATTATTCACCTTTTTTCTTGTAGACTTTGTTTAAGATTATAAAAGTATCTTGACCTCAAAATATTTTTATAGGCATTATTATTATTATTATTGTTGTTGTTGTTGTCGTTGTTTTTGTTGTTGTTGTTGCTGTTTAAAACTCACCAAGAGGAAGGCATTTAACTCGCAAAATAAACTACACTAAAAATGAGAGAGAGAGAGAGAGAGAGAGAGAGAGGAGAGTGAGAGAGAGAGAGAGAGAGAGAGAGAGAGAGAGAGAGAGAAATAGTGGATTAAATTCATGTAAAAAATAGAGATAATCCATAAGCAGTTATAGATATATCCAATTTATCTAAGAAATATTAAGAACTAAGGTATTATAGATCTCTTAAGAAGCATGAAAGTTCTTTTTTTTTTTTAATTGGATGTTACTGCAGATCGTATACTTCTATTCAATAGTTAACTTATCATCATTTGCATGAGATTTTATTCTCTCTCTCTCTCTCTCTCTCTCTCCTCTCCTCTCTCTCTCTCTCCTCTCTCTCTCTCTCTTTCCTTTTTTACATGATGGGTTATGTGTGTTCTATATTGAATGTTTAATAATTTTATGATGATTTTATTTACATTAATAATAATGAAAAGGTAGTTTTAATTTTTTTAGAATTACGATAACTAGTAGCAGTCTTAAGAAGTTCGAAGATAGGGAAAAACTACAGTCACAAAAGTGGCTATGATTCTGGAGGAGAAAGACATTGTGTTGAACTCAGGAGTGTGCAGGGTTGCAAGATTTACACACGGAGTAAGGGCGTAGGATAGGGTTAGTGGGAGTTGGAGGAACATTTTGTGGTGGAAAGGCAGGTCTGGGAAGTAGAACAGGTTGGTTTTCTGTAGGATATACTGGTCTCTGGGACAGGGATTGGTAGGGCAGTAAGGTAGGACTAATAAGAATTATCAAATACAATTGTAAGGAAAGACTTATTATGACGCGTATTGAAGGTTTTATACTACCAACGTAAACGGAGATTTTGGGAATATGAGAAAGATTACTGGAACTTTAACAAGAGAGGAAGGAGCTGAAAATGTCTTTTCCATCAAGGAAATAGACCGAGATCTCAAAAATTTAGATGGATTGAATATGTGATAAGATAATTGATGGTTAGAAGAATAGTAGAAATGGCATTGTGAGACCTTCAAGAGAACCAAGATATAGAAAAGGCCGGTAGATGTAGACCATGATCTAATAAGAATTTGATAATAAGAGAGTATAGGGGTCCTTATTTCACCCCCCCAAACCTGTGAAGGAAAAGCTCTTGTAAACCATTTATGGTGTTGATGATGATTGTACCGCACGTGCTTCATATACCCTCATACACTAATGTCATTGCTTTTTTATATCATGCTCTCTCCTGCACTGGTAATTAAAACAAACTTGTTCAAGTTTGCTATCGCATATTTTATAGTGTTTGAAATTGTGTGCCATTCTTGCTCTCAACTCTTTGTATACAAGCTGCTCGTTATCTGTTTAGTAAACCTTAACTAGCATTCACCTCGCCTCTGTTAGCACCGAACACCAACGTTGATGCATGGTGACTCTGGAGTGACCAACCCCCCCCCCCCCCCCACACACACACACAAAAAAAAATATAAAAGAAATCAATAGTATTACAGAGTATGAGCATGTATGAAACACGTGCGGTATAACGCTGCCACATGATGGTAGTATTAAATTAAAGTAATGACAGCTTCGTGATTTTTTTTTATTAGGGTCATTGTATATTATCCCGCTATAATTCATCTTCGTAATTTATATTCTAAATAAGAGAATATTAAACTTTTAATGAAATCCCCATAGAGTCATTTTTAAAAGCTGTGTACATTTCACGTTATTTTAAAGACAAACGGTGGAATAATTTTAATTTTATTCAGGACACATTTGAAATATGGTGGAATATTATTTTAAAGACATATTGATTAAATTGTTTTTGTCTTTTAAGACACTTAAATATGGTGAGTAGTCCTACTTCACTCATTATGAAATAATTTATTTCTTAAATCCTGTACTCCCGGATAAAGATTTACGAAACAGGACTATAAATTCAACCTTGTTATGCACTGACCTATAGTTAGTCAAATAGTCCAAATGTTAAAGGGGTGTGGCAAGGTGTTTTATTCACCTTTTAGATTTTGGGTTTTGAAAGTTTACATTTCAAAACAACCATTGGAGGTTTGCATAATATTATTTCTCACCTCTGGACTTACGTAATATAATTTAGTTTATATTAAAGTATATGCAAAATAACCCACAGGGAAAATGAAATTGAAAGTATAAGATTAAGTCCTGGCTAGTTTCGTGATACTTTATGAAGAAGTGTTAGGAAACTAGCCAGGACTTAATCTTATAATTTTAGTTTTATTTTCCCTGTGGTTACTTTACATCTGAACATCACGTTTCACTGTGATATATACGCATATCATCATCATCATCATCATCTCCTCCCACGCCTATTGACGCAAAGGCCTCGGTTAGATTTCGACAGTCGTCTCTATCTTGAGCTTTTATATCGATACTTCTCCATTCATCATCTCCTACTCTATGTTTCATAGTTATCAGTCATGTATTCCTGGGTCTTCCAAACTCTTCTATGGCCATGTGGAGCCAAATTGAAAGTTTGTTGAACTAATTTCCCTCGGGGAGTGCGAAGAGTATGCCAAAACCATCTCCATCTACCCTTCATCATGATCTCATCCTTATATGGTACTCGAGTAGTCTCTCATATGTATGATATACTACATATTATATATATATATATATATATATATATATATATATATATATATATATATATATATATATATATATATATAATATGATATATATATTATATATTATATATATAATATATAAATATATGTCTATATATATATATATATATATATATATATATATATATATATATATATATATATATTCAATTTAATATATATACAATATACATGGCTGAGTACTATGAAGTGTGAAGAAGTATCGATTTAAAAGCTCAAAATAGAGACGACCGGTGAAATCTAACCGAGGCCCTTTGCGTCAATAAGCGTAGGTGATGATGATGTTTTATATATATATAAATATATATATATATATATATATATATATATATATATATATAATATATATATATATATATATATACATGTGTGTGTGTATGTATATATATGTGTATGAGTTGATATATATGTTTATAATATTTAAGATATTTTCATTTTTAAATACAATCTTTCATTAATAGATAGTTTTCGTTAATTGAAAGGTATTGAAACAACATGTTTGTATTCGTACTTATGAGATTAACAGTAGGTAAATGCATTGTTATATGCGTACATATTACTTTTCTATATTAGTCAGTACATGCATAAATACAACCATACCAGCAAATTTGTAATCGTTCTTCAACACATGAATATTTATGTATATGACGAAACCCAGGGGGTCATAAATACGTCTACAGTATGATATTAATTATAAGTTAAATTAATTTTATTTTTATTTTTGCTATTACTGGTGTCATAAGTGTAACAGTGTTGTATCTCTCGTGTAACTATTTATAGCTTAAAACTAAAATAAAGATGATTATTATTAATTTGGAGTCATATGTGTAACAGTGCTGTATCTTTCGTGTAACTATTTATAGCTTAAACCTAAAACAAAGATTATTATTATTGATTTGAAGCCTTAATAACAAGTTCGTCTCTAAAATGCAAATGAGGCCTTCGAAATCAGACGTAGAACCTCCCAGATATATGACATTCATTAAAATGTGAATTAAAATGAAATCCAATTATGTTGTCATTTGTCGCAATTGACTGAGGAGACGACCTTGGATCTGGATAAATGTTGCTTCTCTCTCTGAATTTTGAATACCGAAATTACTTCTCAGATGCCGGGAAAAATCTTGAATTTTTATGTTTGTTGGTATGCTCTTGCAAATTTAACTTGCAGTATTCAGTTATAAATATCCAAGTATTCTTACTAGGTAGCAAATAGAAAATAAAAAGTTTATATTTTCTTTGTATATACTTTTAGGCCATAAAGATTTATGTATATATATATATATATATATATATATATATATATATATATTATATATATATATATATATATAAAACATGCTTTGAAAAAGTTTACATGCTGAGAGAATTTGACGATTTAACATGTTTTGTCTTATAAATAATCCAAGTATTCTTACTAGGTAGCAAATAGAAAATAAAAAGTTATATTTTC
>NC_090763.1:59430207-59461623 GCF_036898095.1 Palaemon carinicauda
AACTAGGGTTGTAGCTTAGCTAATAATGATAATAATAATAATAATAATAATAATAATAATAATAATAATAATAATAATAATAATGATAATAATAATAATAATAATAATAATAATAATAATAATAATAATAGCACAACTAAATAAACAGCATCCACTTTCTGCAGTGTAGTTGAATCCCTCCTAAATTAATAATTCCTCATCATAAGAAGTACAGAACAGATTCTTGTTTCGAATAAGATTTTAATTATAGTATTTCCCAAGTTTTGCTTGATGAGCAGATGTGCAAACAATTTTACCTCACGTCTATAAGAATGTACATACAGACATATCAAATACACAAGTAACAGACTCTTCTGAATTGGAGGATATCATGTATCATTTATGCCTTTTATATCAAAGTCTGAATATACTGAGATAAATTGTTGATTCATGATTTCTTAGGCCGACGTAAGAGAAAATATTTCAGCTTGCATTGTCAAAGGAATTGTATTTAATGTAATTTTTGCAGAAAAATTTAGTCTTTAGGTTCTAAAAGTATGAATACACCGAGATAAATTGGGCTTTCTTGTTGATTCAGGATTTATTAGGCCGACGTAAGAGAAAACATTTTAGCTTGCATTGTCAAAGGAATGATCTGGAATGGGATTTTTGCAGAAAAATTTCGTCTTTAGATTTTCATCCTTTCAAAACCTTTGTTTCTCTTGCATCATAATCTTTGCACAGTGTAAGGTATATTCTTCGAGCGCTTTACGTTGAAAAAATAAAAGGAGTTATGAATATTGAACAAGTGATACCCATGGAAAATCTTTTTTTATTTTCCTTATTGTTTTTATTTGTTGAGACTACCTTTTTTCCTTGATATTTCACCCATAACTGACGGGAAATAAGATAGCTATAAAATTCATTAACAAATTCGAAGCGTCACTGAGACAGGACCATTTTTGTATTCATTGTTTTACGATAATATCATCAGTTTCTATAACCATAAACATGTGCGTGAGAGAGAGAGAGAGAGAGAGAGAGAGAGAGAGAGAGAGAGAGAGAGAGAGAGAGAGAGAGAGCGAGCATAATGGTAACCAAGACTTATACAATTGCCGTTTCACATATTGTAGAAAAAAAAAAACGTTTTCCTGTGAATTTTGGCTTATGTTAATAAAAACAAAGTGGTAATTACCACTTTGTTTTTATTTCCCAGTCTGCTTAATCACTGCCAAGCAATTAATTCATTCTGCTTTACCTCCGTTTCCTCTTCGCTTTTTTAATTTTTTTTTTTTGTCCAACCTCCTTCAACATTTAACCTTGGGGTTGTGGTGGCCGATGCGGTAACGTTTCTGACTGGTGAACGCCAGACTGGGGTGCTAGTCCCTCTCAAACTCGTTAGTTCCCTTGGTCGATGCAACCTTGTGAGCTAAGGGAACCTATAGGTCTATCTGCTGAGTCATCGGCAGCCATTGCCTGGCCCTAGTTGGTCCCAGCTTGGGTGGAGAGGGGGCTAAGGCGCTGATCATATGTATATATGGTCAGTCTCTAAGGCATTGTCCTGCTTGATAGGGCAATGTCACTGTCCCTTGCCTCTATCTTTCATGAGCGGCCTTTAAGCAAGTAATGAATCTTTCATAACTCTTAGATCGCTACTTAAAACATATCCAAATATATTATCAGTATCACATCTACTCTTCTGACGTATACTGCGCCATTTCCATGATCTTGCGCACACACATTGTTTGTTATTATCATCCCAGCGATTCTCCTCCTTAGTGACTGAATATTAAATAAGCTGCTTAACACCATTTAATTCTTTCCCCTTTTTCTAATTTGGAAGTATGTTTTTATCTATGATAGCCAAACTTTATAATCCTTCCTATATTGTACGTGCTGAAAATTCAGAATGAGTAACAGCAATTTACAAGGCAGTAGATCATCATTTGTTTGTTATGTCAGGTAAGGTTTTTTTCGTTGATTTCTTTGCTTTTATTTAACATTTGTGTTACACATGTAGGTTTTCTATTATGTGTAAGCAACATCATTATTCTTTTTCATTTTCATCATCATTATAGTATTGATAATAATAACCAAAATTATAATGATGCTTGAGATATGCATTAGATCATATCATTATCCTTTCGTTTATCATCATCATTATAAAATTATGAAAATAATTATAATGATAACCTAGATATCAGTAATGCTTGAGATCTGCACTAGGTCATAATTAATATCATTATCCTTTCGATTATCATCATCATTATAGAATTATAAAAATAATTATAATGATAACCTAGATATCAGTAATGCTTGAGATCTGCACTAGTACATCTTAAAGAAATATATAAGAGAAATTTCTTAATAACCAAAGTAAGTGTTAGCCGAGATGGAGCGTATGTTTGCAAAACGTGACATATTTGGAAATCATGAATTCTGTCTGTTTTGTTTATTCTGGAATATGCGTGTAGTGCGGAATTCGGAATACGAGCGAGGATTAAATCGCATTCGCGTGTTTTTTCATCCGCGTTACGCCTCGTCTGACTTCCTGCCTTTGCTATTGAATTTTGAGGAAAAATCCAGACAGTTTTAGGATTTTCATAGAAGATGATACCAATGTAAACGTTGCGTTTTAGGTGATGCAAGAGACATTTTTCTTTCATGTTATACCGGTGTTAACGTTTCAGGATTGTGCAATGCTGAAATGTTATTTTAATGTATGCATTGATTAAAACTATTCCGGTATTGTGTTACTGAAATATTCTATCATTATGTATTACTGAAGTATTATCATGTGTTTTTGCAATACGGATATGTCGTGTCGCTGTTGTTGTTATTATTATTATTATTATTATTATTATTATATCAAGATAACCTGCAACCCTACTATGAAAACAAGACCGTTGCTGCAAAGCTAAAGACCTAATCACAAAGCAGCGCTGTAGAGAGAATTGTTAGGTTTTTCAGAAAATTCATATTATTATCATTATTAGCTAAGCTACAACTCTAGTTGGAAAAGCAGGATGCTATAAGCCCAAGTGCTCCAACATGGATAATGGAAAACCATGATACAGAGAACACTAGTTTGATTTTAGAGTGCCCTTCTCCTAGAAGAGCTGGTAACCATAGCTAGTGTCTCTTCTACCTTTACCCTTGGTAAAGGTAATTAGCCACTGAACTACAGTGTAGTAGTTAACCTCTTGGGTGAAAAAAAAATGTTTGGTAATCTCATTGTTGTCAGGTGTATGAGGACAGAGCAGAAGATGTAAAGAATAGGCCAGACTATTCGGTGTATGTGTAGGAAAAGGAAAAATTAGCCTTCACGAGAGAGAGGGATCCAATGTAGTACTACCTGGCCGGTCAAAGGACCTAATAACTCTAGTGGTACTATCCACAAGTGGACAACGATGTCACTGATTAAATATTCCGGTAAAGGTTAAGGATTTTAATACATTTTCTGTTTTTGTTATTACTGTTTCATATGTTAATGTTTTCTTATTTTAATGCGCCAATGAATAGTACCGCGGAATTATGCTCGACTTAGGAATGACAACACGGGAATTTGAGTTAGTAGTTAAGGTCAGTTATCACCTCTCTCTCTCTCTCTCTCTCTCTCTCTCTCTCTCTCTCTCTCTCTCTCTCTCTCTCTCTCTCTCTCTCTTCAGAATAACCATTTTATAATGGAATAAAGGTTTTTGACTTTGACTTTGACTTTGACTCTCTCTCTCTATGGCCGAGACTTAATTTTAACGTGAGTGTTTTATTTTTTGTTAAATTTTGAAGGCACTTAACTATTGCCCTTTAGGGTGTGTTTTAAAAGGAAATAACACACATTTTTTTAATGGATATGATATAGGCGTCTCTCTCTCTCTCTCTCTCTCTCTCTCTCATCTCTCTCTCTCTCTCTCTCTCTCTCTCTCTCAAAGTAAAAATGAAATATCACAATACCCTGGAAAGTAAAAAGATACCTTCCCTTGTTCTTTTGACATTCTAATCCGACTCGTCTTTTCAAGGCGCACATGTCCGGAACAGACGTGCTGTATTATTAAAAATGTGCCGAGAACAAAGCTTCCGGGCAATTTATTCATTCTAGCTTTGGCAGTGTGGCAGGCGACGCCAAATTTTGCTTGTTAAATGTCCTAATACATATAGATGAAACCCAGAAAGGAATTATATAAAATTGACATACATGGTGGAATAATGCAAGTAGTGCAAATATGTTGAAATGTAGCGGATAATGGGATGAGAAAAAGACGTATGTCCCAGAATAGGAAAACCAAAAAAGGTAGCAGAATATGTGCAAAAGCTTGGTAGTTATATAAAATGGGATTCTTCGTGGAAACAATTATGAGAGTACTAAAAGGGATTGTTGAACCAACTTTCCTTTAGAAAAGTAAAGATTGAGTGTTGTATGTGAATGAATGATAGAATATTGAATTTTTCGTTATGGAATGTTTGAATATTATTCCAGTTGCGATGATAATTGATTGGGCGAGGAATGTGGAGATACAAAGAAGTAGTAAAAAGACTAGCATAGGTGAGCGGACAGATCTGAGTATTTTAAGGTGGTTTGGTCATGTGGGAAGTGAATGGAGGAAAATAGGTTATTGAAAAGTAAACATAATTCAAAAGGCTTAAGGACTAAGAGGCTGAGAATGAGATACTTAGGGGGTCAGAAACAATGAAATATATTACTCAGTAATTTTCAAGCCTGTGTTTTGTAACGTCAGTATTGTGATGGAAATCTCTCAACATGACCCTGAGACAGTGGTTTTTTTTTTTTTTTTTCTTTTTTTTTTTTGCAGTAATAAGCATTGCGCAAACAATTTAACCCCCCCCCCCCCGAAAGCTAGGTTTTGGGTTAAGATAAATCAAAATTAAGAAATAACAAAAATTAAAAAATATGATGTTTAAATGTGAATCATATATTTTCCATTAATTTTCAACATAGTAAGTGCAAATGTTTTAGTTTAATACTTGTGAACATAAATTGTATAAAAAATGGCCAAGAAAAGATGGTTTAAAAATAAAATTACTTAAGTTTGTTGATAAAATTCGACAAAATTTTTTTTTGAAAATTAGTAGCCCCTGTCTCTCTTTCTCCATGAGTGTGTTGCGCCCCCCCCCCCCCCCCCCCCGTATCCTTTCCAGAACCCATCCCACTTTCATCACTTTTTTGTGTTGCAACTATTGTGCAACACATCATTTGCGATTCGGATATTTTTCTCTTCGACGTTTATGAAACATTCTGTATTTATGCGTTTAGTAGAAATAAATGTAGCAAATAATCTGAAAAATTATATTAATTTTCGGAAGGCCACAAGGAAATCTTAACTTAAAAAGTTACATCAGAAACTTGCCGATACTTTTTCTCTTTTTGGGCGGAAGATTAGTGTCGAAACTTACATAAGGTGTGGGTTTTTTTTTTTTTTTTTTTTTTTTTTTTTTTTTTTTTTTTTTTTTTTTTTTTTTTTCACCATGGCCGTGATAACGATTTTGTCGGAAAATATTTTATATACCGAATGGTATAGTAAATTTCTTTTTGAACTTGATTTATTCCCATTTTCCTTTACAAAATATTATCCGAAACTGAATTTCGAAATTTATAGGATATTTTCCTGTAAAACTACAAGTATTTTGATCAAATTGAATTCTGCCAGTTTTAGAGTTTAACGAATTCATTTCGATATACTAAAAGTGATGTGTTGAAATAGCATGAGACAAAAAAATATATTTTCCTCTCAAACTATCTAGAAGGGAAAAATATACTATTTATGAATGTTTGAAATGCATTTTGACAAAATTCTAATACATAAAATTCTAATATATTCTTTTCCAGTCAAGGGCATGAAAACTTATATATCTATAGTCCATTTCTTTTAGCGAGTCATATTTGCACTGACTCGCAGCGGTGCCCTTTTAGCTCGGAAATGTATCCTGATCGCTGATTGGTTGGACAAGATAATTCTAACCAATCAGCGACCAAGAAACCTTTCCGAGCTTAAAGGGCACCGTTGCGAGTCGGTGCAAATATGACTCGCTAAAAGAAATGGACTATAGTATATTTTCCTTCTTATGAACGCGCCAAAGCAATTTCCCTTGGATGTGAAATGTAGCAAAATCCTAGAATTTCAACAAATCTTTATCTTGGTAAAGATAATTTGCTGAAATTGTGTCCGTATTATCCTCGGCTTTGTATATTAGTCTTCCAATTATCCCTTTATGGCTTGCATGATCGCACAGCCAGGGGAAATTTCACCTAAGAAAAATAGTTCACCCTTTTTCGCATGGGCTTTGCTTAAGATTATAAAAATAAAAAATGTCTTGGCCGCAAATGATTTATTATTATTATTATTATTATTATTATTATTATTATTATTATTATTATTCACCTTTTTCTTGTTGACTATGCGTAAGATTATATTGACCACCAAACTATTTTTATAGCAATTATTATTATTTTTATTCTTATTCTTATTATTATTATTATTATTATTATTATTTTTGTTGTTGTTGTTGTTGTTGTTCGTGTTGTTGGTGTTGTAGTTTGACCACACCAAGAGGAAGCATTTAACTCGCAAAATAAACCACACTGAGAGAGAGAGAGAGAGAGAGAGAGAGAGAGAGAGAGAGAGAGGAAGAGAGAGAGAGAGAGAGAGAGAGAGAGAGAGAAATAGTGGATTAAATTCATGTAAAAATAGAGATAATCCATAAGCAGTTATACATATATCCAATTTATCTAAGAAATATTAAGAACTAAGGTATTATAGATCTCTTAAGAAGCATGAAAGTTCTTTTTTTTTATTTTTTAATTCGATGTTACTGCAGATCGTATACTTCTATTCAATAGTTAACTTATCATCATTTGCATGAGATTTTATTCTCTCTCTCTTTCTCTCTCTCTCTCTCTCTCTCTCTCTCTCTCTCTCTCTCTCTCTCTCTCTCTCTCTCTCTCCTTTTTTTTACATGATGGGTTATTATATGTGTTCTATATTGAATGTTTGATAATTTTATAATGATTTCATTTACATTAATAATAATGAAAAGTTAGTTTTAATATTTTAGAATTACGATAACTAGTAGCAGTCTTAAGTAGTTCGAAGACGGGAAAAACTACAGTCACAAATAGTGGCCATGAGTCTGGTGGGAAAGTCATTGTGTTGAACTCAGTAGTGAGCAGGGTTGCAAGATTTACACACGAAGAGCGTAGGATAGGGTTAGTGGGAGTTGGAGAAACATTTTGTGGTGGAAAGGCAGGTCTGGGAAGAAGTAGAACAGGTTGGTTTTCTGCAGGATATACTGGTCTCTGGGACAGGGATTGGTAGGGTAGTATGGTAGGACTAATAACAATTGTTCAATTCAATTGAAAGGAAAGACTTATTATGACGCGTATTGAATGTTTTTTATTACCAACGAAAACGGATATTTCGGAAATATGAGAAAGATTAGTGGCACTTTAACAAGAGAGGAAGTTGCTGAAAATGTCTTTTCCATCAGGGAAATAGACCGAGATCTCAAAAATTTAGATGTATTAAATATATGATAAGAAAATTGATGGTTAGAAGAACAGTAGAAATAGCTCTGTGAGACCTTCAAGAGAACCAAGATATAGAAAAGGGCCGGTAGATGTAGACCAAGATCTGATAAAAATTCGGTAATAGGAGAGTGTAGAGGTCTTATTTCACTCCCATACCAGTGAAGGAAAAACTGTTAAACCATTTATGGTGTTGATGATGATTGTACCGCACGTGCATCATACACGCTCATATACTAATACCATTGCCTTTTTTACTCATTCTCTCTCCCGCATTCATAATAAAAAAAAAACTTGTTTAAGTTTGCCATCACATGTTTCATATTGTTTGAATTTTTGTGACATTCTTGCTCTCAACTGTTTGTATACAAGCTCGTTATCTGTTTAATAAACCTTACTTGCATTCACTCGCCTCTCTATTAGCACCTAACACCAACGTTGATGCATTGGTGACTCTGGAGTGACCCCCCCCCCACCCAAAAAAAAAAAGATAAAAGAAATCAGTATTATTACAGAGTATGAGCATGTATGAAACACGTGCGGTATAACGCTGCCACATGATGGTAGTATTAAATTAAAGTAATGACAGCTTCGTGATTTTTTTTTATTAGGGTCATTGTATATTATCCCGCTATAATTCATCTTCGTAATTTATATTCTAAATAAGAGAATATTAAACTTTTAATGAAATCCCCATAGAGTCATTTTTTAAAAGCTGTGTACATTTCACGTTATTTTAAAGACAACGGTGGAATAATTTAATTTTATTCAGGACACATTTGAAATATGGTGAAATATTATTTTAAAGACATATTGATTAAATTGTTTTGTCTTTTAAGACACTTAAATATGGTGAGTAGTCCTACTTCACTCATTATGAAATAATTTATTTCTTAAATCCTGTACTCCCGGATAAAGATTTACGAAACAGGACTATAAATTCAACCTTGTTATGCACTGACCTATAGTTAGTCAAATAGTCCAAATGTTAAAGGGGTGTGGCAAGGTGTTTATTCACCTTTTAGATTTTGGGTTTTTGAAAGTTTACATTTCAAAACAACCATTGGAGGTTTGCATAATATTATTTCTCACCTCTGGACTTACGTAATATAATTTAGTTTATATTAAAGTATATGCAAAATAACCACAGGGAAAATGAAATTGAAAGTATAAGATTAAGTCCTGGCTAGTTTCGTGATACTTATGAAGAAGTGTTAGGAAACTAAGCCAGGACTTAATCTTATAATTTTAGTTTTATTTTTCCCTGTGGTTACTTTACATCTGAACATCACGTTTCACTGTGATATATACGCATATCATCATCATCATCATCATCTCCTCCCACGCCTATTGACGCAAAGGCCTCGGTTAGATTTCGACAGTCGTCTCTATCTTGAGCTTTTATATCGATACTTCTCCATTCATCATCTCCTACTCTATGTTTCATAGTTATCAGTCATGTATTCCTGGGTCTTCCAACTCTTCTATGGCCATGTGGAGCCAAATTGAAAGTTTGTTGAACTAATTTTCCCTCGGGGAGGTGCGAAGAGTATGCCAAACCAATCTCCATCTACCCTTCATCATGATCTCATCCTTATATGGTACTCGAGTAGTCTCTCATATGTATGATATACTACATATTATATATATATATATATATATATATATATATATATATATATATATATATATATAATATGATATATATATTATATATTATATATATAATATATAAATATATGTCTATAATAAAAATATATATAATATATATATATATATATATATATATATATATATATATATTCAATTTAATATATATACAATATACATGGCTGAGTACTATGAAGTGTGAAGAAGTATCGATTTAAAAGCTCAAAATAGAGACGACCGGTGAAAATCTAACCGAGGCCCTTTGCGTCAATAAGCGTAGGTGATGATGATGTTTTATATATATATAAATATATAATATATATATATATATATATATATATATATATATATATATATACATGTGTGTGTATGTATATATATGTGTATGAGTTGATATATATGTTTATAATATTTAAGATATTTTCATTTTTAAATACAATCTTTCATTATAGATAGTTTTCGTTAATTGAAAGGTATTGAAACAACATGTTTGTATTCGTACTTATGAGATTAACAGTAGGTAAATGCATTGTTATATGCGTACATATTACTTTTCTATATTAGTCAGTACATGCATAAATACAACCATACCAGCAAATTTGTAATCGTTCTTCAACACATGAATATTTATGTATATGACGAAACCCAGGGGGTCATAAATACGTCTACAGTATGATATTAATTATAAGTTAAATTAATTTTATTTTTATTTTTGCTATTACTGGTGTCATAAGTGTAACAGTGTTGTATCTCTCGTGTAACTATTTATAGCTTAAAACTAAAATAAAAGATTATTATTATTAATTTCAAGCCTTAATAACAAGTTCGTCTCTAAAATGCAAATGAGGCCTTCTAAATCAGACGGAGAACCTCCCAGATATATGACATTCATTAAAAGTGAATTCAAATGAAATCCAATTATGTTGTAGTTTGTTGAAATGACTGAGGAGACGAATTTAGATCTGGATGAATGTTGCTTCTTTCTCTGAATTTTGAATACCGAAATTACTTCTCAGATGCCGGGAAAAATCTTGAATTTTTATGTTTGTTGGTATGCTCTTGCAAATTTAACTTGCAGTATTCACTTATGAATATCCAAGTATTCTTACTAGGTAGCTAATAGAAAATAAAAATTTTATATTTTCTTTGTATATACTTTTAGGCCGTAAAGATATATATATATATATATATATATATATATATATATATATATATATATATATATATATATATATATATATATATATATATATATATAAAACTTGCTTTGTAAAAGTTTACATGCTGAGGGAATTGATGTTTTAACGATTTAACATGTTTTGTCTATTAATTTTTAAATCTGATCATTATTATTCTATTAGAGCTTAAATAAATTTGTTTTCAAGCCACAGAAAAGGTAAAGATCAGAATGACTTAACAACTTATCAATGTTGTATATGTATCGCCCAATATATTTGGACGGGCAACTATATTATCTAAGGATAGTTTTAGGTAGTTAAGTATAATGTACACAATAAAATGAGAAAACAACTGTGTAGATAAACGCCAGGAAAAAGAAACTGATAAGAACAAAAATTTAATAAGAATTCTAATAATAGAAGAAAAAATCCTTTAGTTTTAAACACACTATCGGGAATAAGGTGTTTAAGAACAGAATGTCAGTGCTAGGCGAGGATATGAAAGTAGGGAGGGGGGCTAGTCAGTGCGAAGCATTTATTGTGACAAAACACATTTTGGTCAAAGTAGTAAATCCCTCGGAGAGAGCCAAAACAACATTGGAAAAACATCCAGTACTGCTTTCAAGCACTAGTTCTTGCTAATCATTGTTCAAATGAGGACCGTACAATAACTGGGATTAAAAAAAGGGATTTATTTATAAAGAAAGACTGGCAATAAAAGTCGAAGACAAGGAATTGAAATAGATGGAAATAGTTAACTCGATCGGTCGACCCTGCTATGCAGTGGGACTGATAACGTCGAGAGAATACATTATGAATGGATAAAAAGATATTTTGAAAAGACCATCTTTAACTATAATCATGGATTTTAACACATTATGGAAAAGCAATTAAAAAGAGAGATGAATATATATCTGCGAGAGGAAATTAGATTATAAGAATTACCCTCTGGTTCATTACAAGTGCCCGTAATTAGTGTTTTGTGTATATATATATATATATATATATATATATATATATATATATATATATATATATATAGAGAGAGAGAGAGAGAGAGAGAGAGAGAGAGAGAGAGAGAGAGAGAGAGAGAGAGTATGTGTGTGTTTCTGTGTGTCTGACGAAAATAGCCTGCTTAAACATAAGATTAAATACAGTGTATTTATATATACACTATATATATATATATATATATATATATATATATATATATACATACATATATATATATATACATATATATATATACATACATACATATATATATATATATATATATATATATATACACATACATACATACATATATATGCATATATATATATATATATGTGCATATATATAATATACCTATATAAAGGTTGCCTATCTTTAATTATATAAACAAAAGATGATATTCGTTACCTCGAAGCCCAAGTAAATGAAAGATTCATTATTGAAGTTTTTCCGAGCTGTCGTGTGGAGCGTGGTGGTTCATCTTCCCTCTCGTTGGTCGGATGGTCGGGATTTCCAATTCCTCGGGGGTTCGACAAAATAACTTTTCATTCATGTGTAGTCAATGGGGAAATAAATTTAAAAAGTTTCTTTTCAAAACTCCATACTTACAAAAGGAATGAGGAAATATGGATGGGTAGCGACGAACATATATTTGCTTTGCTTAGTTGTGCAGATGGCGGAGTTAAGCATTTGGATATACTCATTCGGATATATACAGTATATATATATATATATATATATATATATATATATATATATATATATATATATTTATATATATATATATATATATATATATATATTTATATATATATATATATATATATATATATATATATATATATATATATATATGTATGTATGTATGTATGTATTTATGTATGTAGGATATACTGCATATAATGAATATATATATATATATATATATATATATATATGTATATATATATATATATATATACACGTGTGTTTGTGATTGTGTTTATTTGTGGATATCTAGACCCTACCTTTCCAATAATACTTCTCTCATTCTATGGACCTAACCCAGGCAAGAGCTTTCTCCTATACCCCCTAGCAATGAATTAATGCTGTCCAGTCTTTCTACATGTCTGAATTTTATCAAAATACTCAGATTAATCTTTTCCTCTATGTGAACCTTTTCCCACTTCTTTTGTGTATGTTTACTTTTTATATACACACACCTGTGTGCTGGCTTGAGTGTATTTTCTTATTTTTTTTTCTGATGCTTATTGGAATGTGTATCTTAAGTTAACTTCGTATCGATGTTTTGGTCCGATATCGGAATATGTTGGTAAGGTTTCTTTTGGGAAAGGGTCTTGGGGGCATTGTTTTTTATTAGGTTTGGTTTTCATTCAAAGTATAGCTCGCCTTTCCTGTTGAATGGTCTTTTACGTTTTTTTTTAAACTGTTCTGGGTGCAATATAAGCTATTGCTTTAAATACTTAGTTTTTAAACTTTTGCAAGTCCTTAACTTTATCCACAATTTTTCACTTTCAATCTCGGTATGCAACTGTTTGAGTTTAATTATGGTTTTACCTCTTTGCTTGATCTATATTAGTCATAAAAATTTAATTTGAAAAATTGTTGTTAGCATGTGTGTCTTCCATAATTTCATTACCACATTTTAGGATTGTGATGGCCGATGCGGTAACGTCCCTGGCTGGTGAAAACCAGATTGGGGTTTGGGTCCCGCTCAAAATCGGTAGTTCGTTTGGTCGCTGCAACCTCACCATCCTTGTAAGCCAAGGATGGGGTGTTTGGGGGAGCCTATAGGGCTATCTGTTGTTTCATAAGCAGGCATTGCCAGGCCAAGCTTGGTCTTAGCTTGGATGGAGGGGCGGCTTGGGTGCTGATCGTATGTATTTATGGTCAGTCTCTAAGGCCTTGCTCTGCTTGATTGGGCAATGTCACTGTCCCTTGCATCTGCCATTCATGATAGGCCTTTAAACCTTTATTGTTCACTACCATTGTTTAAGGATTTACTAAAGTTCGTTTTTTAATATCATACTACATTGAATTAAATGTGCTTGATTTGAATGTCATTCGGTTCTTTTTCTTAACAATCCCATACACGTATTTTAGAATTCCTCTCCAAGTATTTTAGATATTTTATCTGTTCATAGCCATCATGAATGGAGGTTCTCAGGTTATGTAGAAACATTGATATAATTGCTTGCTATAATGCGCATGGTTCGATTGCTCGACTTGTTCTCTACTAGCAACATATCAAGGATTTGTTGTAAGGATTAAAGGTGTTGGAGAGAGAGAGAGAGAGAGAGAGAGAGAGAGAGAGAGAGAGAGAGAGAGAGAGAGAGAGAGAGAGATCATAGTATAAGCAAAGTTATATTTGTAATCTGTATGAACTTGAGAGAGAAAGACAGACAGATTTCATTATATAAAGTTTTATCTATATGAACTTGAGAGAGAGAGAGAGAGAGAGAGAGAGAGAGAGAGAGAGAGAGAGAGAGAGAGAGAGAGAGAGAGAGAGAGAGTTCACAGTATAAACAAAGTTATATCTCTGTGAACTTGATGTCGATTGAAAAAGTATTTTTCCTCTTTTTTTTTTCCCCCCTCTTTTTGTCCTATACCGAAATAGCGCCTTTGTCTGGATGAAAAGGGTAATTGAAGAAGATAAATTTAATTTGAGAGACCGTGAGGCCGTTTAAAGACGTAGCTCCGTGATTCTTGCCGAAGTCTGGAATTGGGAAAGGGCCGGGAAATTTTATTTCATGGAAGACAGACAGTGTGAGGACGCGCTTAAGGATATGAAATAATGGCGGACCTGAACTCTTTCATATTATATTTCTCGCTTTTATTTAAACTTTTCCCTTTAAACTTCAAGAAAATGTGTCTTATAATATTGGGCTGATTGCTGTTGTTAGTAAAACTTTATATTATTTTGTTCTAGCGATTTGAAGTCATCCTGTTTGGGTGTTTACAGTATTCCTGGAGTCTATAACTTTCAAATATAGTTTTAAATCAAGTGATGGTTTCCTATTTGGAATTTTCCTTCCGTTGATACACGGGTGTTTTTTTTTTTTTTTTTTTTTTTTAAGAATCATCAGCATCATTCACCATGCTCGAACCACTAGAGTTAGTGCGTGCTATTCGTTTGTCGCTGGCCAGCATACATTTTCTTAAAGGGATAGTAAGTATTACTTAAATGTAGAGTCAGCTTCCACGTTCTGTTAGAGATAGTGAACGATACTAGTTTCGCAGGTTGTCAACTGTTGTCTTCCTTGAGAATTGATACTTGCTATCCTTTGGTAAAACGTCAGCCTGGAATGCTACTCGTTTTGCAAAACGTCCTCTTTCATGTTCAGTTTAGGTTTCACGACGCCAGATGTCACATTGCTTCTCATTATCAGAATTTTACCCATCGGTGTACATTACTGTATTACTGTACTTCTGCCTGGATGTTACTTTTCGCAAACATGATGTATTATTATTATTATTATTATTATTATTATTATTATTATTATTATCCAAGCTACAACCCTAGTTGGAAAAGCAAGATGCTATAAGCCCTGGGGCTCCAACAGGGAAAAATAGCCCAGTGAGGAAAGGAAATAAGGAAATAAATAAATGAAGAGAACAAATTAACAATTAAATCATTCTAAAAAAAGTAACAACGTCAAAACAGACATGTCATATATTAACTATTAACAATATCAAAAACAAATATGTCATAAATAAACTATAAAAAGACTCATGTCCGCCTGGTCAACAAAAAAGCATTTGCTCCAATTTTGAACTTTTGAAGTTCTACTGATTCAACTACCCGATTAGGAAGATCATTCCACAAGTTGGTAACAGCTGGAATAAAACTTCTAGAGTACTGCGTAGTATTAGAATTAACTGCCTGCGTAGTATTACGAACAGGATAGAATTGTCCAGGAAGATCTGAATGGAGACTGCATAGCTGCCATGAATGCTCATGGTCCATTTTCATTCTATATTTGATTTTGTTTTTACTTGTTTACTTATGCATTCGTTGTTTTAATTCACATACGATTTCGTTTATTTTTTTTTTAATTGTAATACGAAACAATATTGAGTCAATAGCTTCTTACCTTATTTGACAAGTTTGTATTTCATGATTACTCGTATTGAAATTTAGATTTTTCTGTCCTTTTAATTTTTATGATTTTTTGGATGCTTTTGCATATTTAACTTCCAGTATTGTGTGATATATTTCCAAGTATTTTTGCTCTGTAGCAAAAAAGAATAAAAAGATATATGTACTTTGTATATACTTTTAAGTTGTTCAAGCCGTAAAGATATATAAAACAGAAATGCTTACATTTAATATTTTAATCATATTTATTATTATTATTATTATTATTATTATTATTATTATTATTATTATTATGTTTTCTTCAAAATTGCCTGAAAAGGATTTCTCTGACTTTTAAAGATTTTAAAAAACAATTCAGGAGGGAATTGTGTAAGAGGTGCTTTACCTAATGGAACACAATGTAAGATTGCCATTCTACTGAGTAATGGAGATATCTCTCTTTCTTCCTGCTCAAAAATTTTCTTTTTAAGTTATCCGGCTCAGAATGGGAAGGGATTTTCATACTTCGGGCATTACTTAGCATATGAAATGATATGCGTCATTCTATTTTTTATTTTAGGTCTTTGGTGAGTTTAACCAATTTTTTATATTAAACATTTTAATTAGATTTAGTTTAATATTACTGATGCTCCTTCATCAAGGATCTTGTTCTTACCTTGTAGCTTTAGAAACATTTAAAAAAACGAGCAAAACTTTTATTCGTTATTAATTTTCCTTATATGAAAAAGCAAGAACGGTCAATTTGTTACGCCTTGTGGGAAAATTAAATCCTGTATTTATCACTGGATTCCTCGAGTAATTCTCACACAAATATTCTATGGAAATATGAATTGTAACTATAAGTAATTTACGTTACAGTCACTGTTTGAATCAAAGATTGAAAATGGGGTCTGCGTATGAAATGATATGCGTCATTCTATTTTTTTTAAGTTATCCGGCTCAGAATGGGAAGGGATTTTCATACTTCGGGCATTACTTAGCATATGAAATGATATGCGTCATTCTATTTTTTATTTTAGGTCTTTGGTGAGTTTAACCATTTTTTTTTATATTAAACAGTGGACTTAGATTTAGTTTAATAATACTGATGCTTCTTCATCAAGGATCTGGTTCTTACCTTGTAGCTTTAGAAACATTTAAAAAAACGAGGAAACCTTTTATTCGTCATTAATTTTCCTTATATGAAAAAGCAAGAACGGTCAATTTGCGGGAAAATTAAATCCTTTATTTATCACTGGATTCCTCGAGTAATTCTCACACAAATATTCTATGGAAATATAAATTGTAACTAAAAGTAATTTACGTTACAGTCACTGTTTGATTCAAAGATTGAAAATGGGGTTTTCATGTGTCAAGATTTTATGTGATAAGTGTTCTGAACATCGACTACTAGAAGTGGGTGAACATAGCATATTAATTTGTCGATGGTGTAAGTAGGTAAACATACTGTATTCAATTATCGATAACAGTACATCCTATAGAAGATTTTAAACTATATTTATGTTTATTTTAGGATAATTGAGGGAAGAACGAGGAGAATTTAATAAACAGAATTTAATTATAATTAATAACCATGCATAAAATATTAGTAATTCCACAGGGTTCAGATACAAGCCGTGGAATAAAAAGATATATGTACTTTGTATATACTTTTAAGTTGTTCAAGCCGTAAAGATATATAAAACAGAAATGCTTACATTTAATATTTTAATCATATTTATTATTATTATTATTATTATTATTATTATTATTATTATTATTATTATTATTATTATGTTTTCTTCAAAATTGCCTGAAAAGGATTTCTCTGACTTTTAAAGATTTTAAAAAACAATTCAGGAGGGAATTGTGTAAGAGGTGCTTTACCTAATGGAACACAATGTAAGATTGCCATTCTACTGAGTAATGGAGATATCTCTCTTTCTTCCTGCTCAAAAATTTTCTTTTTAAGTTATCCGGCTCAGAATGGGAAGGGATTTTCATACTTCGGGCATTACTTAGCATATGAAATGATATGCGTCATTCTATTTTTTATTTTAGGTCTTTGGTGAGTTTAACCAATTTTTTATATTAAACATTTTAATTAGATTTAGTTTAATATTACTGATGCTCCTTCATCAAGGATCTTGTTCTTACCTTGTAGCTTTAGAAACATTTAAAAAAACGAGCAAAACTTTTATTCGTTATTAATTTTCCTTATATGAAAAAGCAAGAACGGTCAATTTGTTACGCCTTGTGGGAAAATTAAATCCTGTATTTATCACTGGATTCCTCGAGTAATTCTCACACAAATATTCTATGGAAATATGAATTGTAACTATAAGTAATTTACGTTACAGTCACTGTTTGAATCAAAGATTGAAAATGGGGTCTGCGTATGAAATGATATGCGTCATTCTATTTTTTTTAAGTTATCCGGCTCAGAATGGGAAGGGATTTTCATACTTCGGGCATTACTTAGCATATGAAATGATATGCGTCATTCTATTTTTTATTTTAGGTCTTTGGTGAGTTTAACCATTTTTTTTTATATTAAACAGTGGACTTAGATTTAGTTTAATAATACTGATGCTTCTTCATCAAGGATCTGGTTCTTACCTTGTAGCTTTAGAAACATTTAAAAAAACGAGGAAACCTTTTATTCGTCATTAATTTTCCTTATATGAAAAAGCAAGAACGGTCAATTTGCGGGAAAATTAAATCCTTTATTTATCACTGGATTCCTCGAGTAATTCTCACACAAATATTCTATGGAAATATAAATTGTAACTAAAAGTAATTTACGTTACAGTCACTGTTTGATTCAAAGATTGAAAATGGGGTTTTCATGTGTCAAGATTTTATGTGATAAGTGTTCTGAACATCGACTACTAGAAGTGGGTGAACATAGCATATTAATTTGTCGATGGTGTAAGTAGGTAAACATACTGTATTCAATTATCGATAACAGTACATCCTATAGAAGATTTTAAACTATATTTATGTTTATTTTAGGATAATTGAGGGAAGAACGAGGAGAATTTAATAAACAGAATTTAATTATAATTAATAACCATGCATAAAATATTAGTAATTCCACAGGGTTCAGATACAAGCCGTGGATTACTGATGTTATCGTAATAACAGATTATATTGCTGTAAATATGAATAATTGACATGTGGGCAGCAATTATTGTCATCGGGTATGTATTGTTTTAACCTTGGTAAATATTTACATGGATACTTTGGCATTTCACTAAACCAAACGTTTTATTCATATTTCCCTTTTAGTAAAGAATCTCATGTCTAGAAATGCACTGTTTAAAGTAAGAAACCCAAAACTTCTTTTTAGACGAAGAAGCTAAAAAACAGGAAATCATTTGATTCAGAAGCTTGAAATTACTATACCCGGGTGGATGTGAGGACTGGATCATCAAGCTATGCTGCTAAAGAAATATCATCCTATAGTCAGGCAGTTCAGAAATGCATTATCTAAATTACGTTCCTTAGAGAGTCTCAAGAGTTACGGTATTACGACTGAATTGGTGGAAATGTGGTCTAGAATAGGATATATGTGCCAATAGGCTTGTTTCCTTGCATAATTATCCCTGTTGGAGCCCTATAGTCCATTTCTTTTAGCTATGCATATTTGCACCGACTCGCAGCGGTTCCCTTTTAGCTCGGAAAAGTTTCCGGATCGCTGATTGGTTGGACGAGATAATTCCAACCAATCAGCGATCACGAAACTTTTCCGAGGTGAAAAGGCACCGCTGCGAGTCGGTGCATATATGCATCGCTAAAAGAAATGGACTATAGGGCTTATAGTATTCTGCTTTTCCAACTAGGGTTGTAACTTAGAAAGTAGTAGTAGTAATAATAATAATAATAATAATAATAATAATAATAATAATAATAATAATAATAATAATAATAATAATAATAATAATAATGATAAGGAGTGCACCAATTAGAACAACAACAATAATACTTTCAGAAACGGGAGGAAGCTCTCATGTTTCATAGGTGGATTTGATTTCATACTTAAGTTTATCATGTCGCAAATTTTATGCCGTTTCGTGTTATTAGATATTTGAATGCCTTAGCTTAAACTCTTCCTTATTAATGCGTTTCTAGTTTGGAAATCACCAATTTTTGGAAAATATCCATCATAATTTAGGATACATCGTTTTCATGGGACATTTTCAACCATTCATAACCTGGCCAAGTTCAAATGTATTTGTTTTTATCATCTTTAATAGATTTTTAGATCATGTAAAAATATAAACATCTGAATATTTATGTTTTCGTATCTAATAAGAATTGTCTTTAATAACATATAAAAATTGTAGTTAAATGGCTGGAGTACAATCCTTTTATGCCATTTTTTATATTTTTATTTTTTTTTATTTTTTCATGCTAGAGATTTAACATGAAATTGCACACGATTGCTCTGCAATGTGCTGTCACTCTATTTTTCATATATAGTAGTGTTTGCAATCATAGAGAGAGAGAGAGAGAGAGAGAGAGAGAGAGAGAGAGAGAGAGAGAGAGAGAGAGAGAGAGAGAGAGTTGTTGCAACAGAAAACGACCAGCATGATTACATGAATCCATTTCAAAGTTATTTTAGATCTCATGAAATATATATTTTCCTATGAAAGAATTGTGGCTTCGTGTCATCACTGATAGTTTCGCTCAAAATAAAAAATGAGGAGAGATTTAAAGAAGAGAATTATTTGAGATTTAGAGCTAATGTTGGACTTTATCAGTGTTAAAAGGTTTTATTATTTTGTGAAGTCTTTTACGATATATCTTTATTTGATTTTGTTTATTGAAGCTCTTCAAAATGATGTAAAACCTTTTAAGATCACATTTTTACATTTTGGTGAAAAATTGTATGAATATTATTTCTATGGGTATTAAAAGTTATATATCAGTGTATATTTAAAAACCAGGTACTTTCGTCTTGTGTAATTATACGTATTTTTTTAATATACAGCCATATATGAATGGATTTTAAATACGCAAGATTTTTAAACGCTTTACGTTGTTTTCTTAAATTTATTAAATTATATATTTATAATTATATAAATTCAAACTTTGGTAATAGAGTATCAAATTTAGTAAACAATATCAAGCTTAAGAAAAAAATTAAAATCAAAAGTAGAAAAATTATATTCTTGCAATGAAAATGAATGTTACAGAAACTAATCACAGATTGATCAAACGACCCTTTGTTTTACCAAATGTCAAATGTTAAGTGGATGGAAATTGTTATGACAATGATTGGTCTAAATTGAAGGATAATATGAGAATAGATGTCAATAATTACTATCCTGTTCATCGAGTGATTTCCAAGGCTGCTGAAGGTGGATTTTTTCAAACCCTAATTTACTACTTTTAATCACGAAACGGAAGTAAGGGATAATTAGGTGGTTGTGAAACACATCAACTCTTTATAATTAAACAGTATATAACCTCGACAATGCTAGATCAGAATAATGACACTCTCTTGGTGCAGTCTGTCGCTAAAGATTTCTTTTTGAAATTTTCAAGTTTGGTCAAAATAAAATAGGGAAAAATTAATGCTTATGACAAAGCCCCAGTTATCCTTTTATATAGATTGTTATTAAAGCTATCTAACGAAATAAATTGTTATTGGTGATATACAGATTGTTCTTAAGTTCATATGTACATTATTATTGAAGTTATAAAAATTATTGGAGTTACCTTATTAAATGATATACATAATTATAGGATATATCTCGTAATATAAAACATTGTATATATCCAATATATTTTTCATATGTAACAATAAGCTTTTGAGGAATTGACTCTAGCACGTGTTGGATTATTGTAATCCCCCGTAGAACATCCGCTCTCATGAATACCATTTATGTACAGTAATTGTGCAAAATGAAAGGAGATTGCAGAGTTTCATTCCGGTACGTAAGCACCCTTGAATAGGAAAATTTTGTCCCAACCCTCTTTTATATTACTGTCACTTTTTTACTTTATGGATACATTAACATTAAAAGCATAACAGTATAACTTCACATCTGAAATAAGAGTTGTATTAATATTCAAACGTATGCATGTTTATTATCATATGAAGGATAGAGTCGTTTGTACCTGTAAGGCTAAATTCGAATGGATAAGGAGCAGAATTTTAATGATTATTCCATACGTTTTCAAGTTATATGTTAAAAGACCCATGCCGTCAGACATGAGGATGGTGTAAAAGAGGGTTGAGACGGTAATTCCCCTTCTTAGGAAAGCTATGCACCATAATTAGAGTTAGACTAGGGTACCCTCGTCCTAGGGGACCTAGACCAGTGGTTCCCAACCTGGGGGAAATTTCCCCCTGGGGGGAAATTTGAAGATTCCAGGGGGGAAATAATTACACTACCTACTAACTAAAACAAGCGGAAAATATCCACATAGTATGTGCGGCAATTTGTTATTAGCCATTCAATTGTGATATGATCATATCATTTCTCACTGACATGATATTCAAGGGGAGAATTGGAATATCATGCCCATTTCTGAGGCAGGCGAGTGGGCATGAGGGCTGGGCGGGGCATGAAGGGGAAAATCTGGATGGTTGAACTAGGTGCAGGGGGGAAATGACAGAAAAAAGGTTGGGAACCACTGATTCCTAGACGGTGACAAATCTGAACACGGAGTCTATATTCCGTAGACTAATTATTGTTAACAGTGTATGTGCGCTATAATTCATATATTATAGAAGGCTATGGTGCACACACACACACTCTCTCTCTCTCTCTCTCTCTCTCTCTCTCTCTCTCTCTCTCTCTCTCTCTCTCTCTCTCTCTCTAAACACACGTCTTCTAAAGGTGATACCAGTGTATACTTTGTGCGTGTGTACATCGTTATACCTACATTAATGAGCATGAGAATCTTTTGGTAATCAGATGGATGAGATATTAAACCACACTGCATTATCAGTTATATTCCACCATGATTCTACCTTTTAAATGACTGAACATTTCCTTGTATCACAAGTATCTTGTGGGCAAATAATCACAGCAAATCCCAGCTCTAAACCACTCGTTTGCACTTTATAAATTTCTCCTCTATTTTGATGTTGTTGAAGATTTTGCCAGAGATGGGCTTTTGCTGTAAACATCCTATAGTGTCATCTAATTGATGTGACATCATATTGTATGACGTCATGAAATGCAGATTTTTTTTTTTTTTTTTTTACGTCTGTAGACAACGAAATCGCGAAAGATATCTGCTTTGTTACAAAGAAAGGGAATAAAGAAAAATCAATCAGTATACAAGAGAAGACGTGATTTATTAAATAGCTAGTTGTCATAAATTTACTTCTCCTAATTCGTTTTTTAATCAGTTAGATGTGATATATGATATATTTTTTATTCGAAAAAAAAAAAAACCGTAATTTTAATCGGAAATTCTCTGGAAAATTATACAGTATTTAGCCGTATTTCAATAAATATTCGGGCCGCTCCGTAGGAGTCGAAGTTTGACTCTGGGCTTGTAAATTTATTACCTTAGAAAAAAATTAAAACAAGTGAAAAGAGATTCACCCGTAACGTTTTCAGTGATTTAATTTTTTTTTTCTTAAAATGTGCTGTCTAATTTCTTTGTCAAACTAAACAACAGCAAATGAAAATAAGAAATGTAAATAACGGAAAGCGTGACCAGTAACAATAGCAGAATAAAAATGAGAAGTAAAACACTTGAGTGCAACCGCATGAATAGAAAAAAAAAATAATATAAAGGCATGAATATGAAATTATACAAAGGCAGAAAACGAAGAGCTACATCGAAAAAAAAAATCAAAATTGAATGATAAAAGTAAAAGACAGGAATGTAGAAAAGAAATAGATAAATGAATGAAATGATTTTGGAATAACGTTTTTCTCGAGCAGTTTCCTTGCGATACGATACGACTGAGCAAAGCGGTGAAGATTACTGTTGGCTGAAAGGCCGGGTGCAAAATCGTTCACTGACGGAGCGCCAATATTAGCTCGACGCTCATATTTACCGGCTGCAGATCTTCATGTCATTTGAGATGTTTATTTGATGTTTTAAAGATGTTTTTCGCTTTAGCGTTATATTCCGAAATTGCGGTTTTGTGTTGGACATCTCTCAGACACGCAATCTGTGTGTTTGAAGTTCGTGGCGCGCTCTATTCTGATAGTTTTCATTAGTCTCCACCTTCTTGCCATCCTTTTGAGACAGTGAAGGCGGCTTGGGGAGCCTTTTGGTCTGTCCGCCTGCCTAGCGATCTGCCGGACTGGGGTTCGAGTAATGCTCAAACTAGTTTCATGTCGTGTCTGTAACCTCACCACCCTTGTGAGCTAGGGCTAAATAGTGGGGGGGGGGGGGTTGCTATAGGTTTACGTGCTAAGTCGTCAGCAGCCATTGCTTAACCCTCCCTGATCCTTTTTTTTTTTTTTTTTTTTTTTGGGGGGGGGGTGGAGAGGGGTCTTTTGCGCTGATCATGTGTATATAGAGCCTTTAAGGCATTATCCCATTTCTAGGGCATTGTCGCTATCCCTTGCGTCTGCCATTCATAGGCGACCATTAAACCTTTAAAAACCTTGCTGGTCCTTGATTGGTTGGAAGAGGTTTGGTGTATTTACTTCCCTCTGGCGCTCATGGTGGACTTTTAACCTTTAACAGTGCATTAGAAGCATACTTTCTGTAAGGCATGTAAATGCCCCTTCGATAATAATATTTTTTTTTTCATGAATGGACTTTGACAATTATTTGTCTTTTCTAGAAGCAGTGCTTTAATTACTTCTGTAAACTCTCTCAAGTCTAAATGAACTGGTGGGCTTGTATTTTCCTTGAGGATAATTTCTGAAAAAATTAGATTAAAAGTCCAATTAAGATATATTTTGCACACGGCATGCTCTAATGAAGTGCTTCTTATGCTCCTGTGTCTTTAGCGAAACCCTTTAAAGTCAGACTTTGACTTTGCTTCCATTTCTCATACTTTTACTTAATCTTTTTGCCTCAAATTTTTTGTTTACTCCCAGTTCTTGCTTCATGCGTCCTATTTATTTTTCTCTTTTGTCAGAAAAAAACTAGAAGGTATTTTGTCCCTTTGTAAACTAAGAGCTCAAACGAGGAGAATTGTGTTTTACTGGAATGCACGAGGCGGTAATGAGAATTAATTTTTAGTCTTAAAAATGTGAGTTTATGTGTTGTTTTAAAACAGATGGCTTAAATCTTACAGCTATCTTTCGTTGGAATTTTTTTCTGAAGGGATAAATATGCACTTGGAAAATTATATAGTACAAAATATGACAAAGGATATATATATATATATATATATATATATATATATATATATATATATATATATATATATATATATATATATATACAGTAGTACCTCACAACACGAAATTAACTGGTTCCGTAGTGGCTTTCGTTATGTAATTTTTTCTTCTTGTGAGTTGCCTTTTACAAGTAAATAACCTAATTCGTTCCAGGCCCTACTAAAACACCACATTTAATTATTATAAAAAGGATACATTCCACTATACAGTACTCAACGAATGACAGTACAATTATTTGGATCATTCAATAATAACTTGACCATTGGTTACCTGTACAAGAAATGTATAATTAGAGCAAACAGGAAAAATACAGTAATGAAAATATGGAACATTAGCTTTGGAGTGAGGCGATGTCTGAGAGCGAAGTAGAGGAGGATAACTAACGGCGGAAAACGTTAACAAGTGACTAAAAACGTAAACACTTAAATTTACAAAAGAGATTTCTAAATGACAGAAAACATTAACACTTAACACATTAAAAAGTGGCAGGAAATATTAACACTTAACTTCACGCTAAACTAAAATTTTTTATTTTTTCTAATTTTGTGTTTTTGTTTACATTAGGTGTTGTATTTTCTAAATCTAGTTACGTATTTTCTTCATCTCCGCCACTTTTCTTTCGTTTTTTATCTTCTGCTTTGCCTCTTAGTATTGAAGGCCTCTTTAAAAAAAAAAATGTCCAAAGAAGCTTGTTTCTGGCTGCTTACTAAGATTTTCCTGAAATGATTCAGACAAACGTCATTTACATATTCAAGCACACGACCTGTGATAATTTTTGCTGGGTATCTCTTTTCTACAAGACACCAATTTTTAGTAACCAGCTAGACCCTCCTTAATTTCTGCCGTTGTCATTGGATCATCTTCCCCCCACCCCCACCCCCCATCGCTGCTAGAGAACTGTTCGTGAACTTTGTTCAGTTGTATAGCCTCCAACTCCTGGCCATCCGTTGTAGTTCCTCTTGATGCTCCTCGATAAGCTCATTGATGTCGGCCTCATCAACTTTCAGACCCATGTTCATCCCTAGTGTAAAGATCTCGGCAACCTCAGATTGAGCAACAGGTTTAGGATCGTCAACATTTTTGGCTTCGTCTTCAGCTTGGCCTTCGTGAAAGTGCTTGAAATCTCGTGCGGAGACGGTATCAGGCCACAGTTTCTTTCATACAGAGCTCAAGGTGCGCCTCGTAACCTCCTGCCAGGCTTGATCAGTGATTTTGAGGTATATCACAATGTCGAATTGTTCCTTCCAAAATTGACAAAGGGTGAGGTTTGTGCTCTTAGTGATTTTGAAACATCTCTTGAAGAGATATTTTGTGTAGAGTTTTTTAAAGTTTGAAATCACTTGCTAGTCTATGGACTGAAGGAGAGGGGTGGTATTAGGTGAAAGATAGAGGATATCTTCCTCGAGTCCAGAAGGGTGAGCAGGGGCATTGTCCAGCACCAGCAGGCATCCCGGAGAGAAGCGCTTCTCTTCCAACTACTTTCTCACAGTCGGGCCAGAGGAAACATTTATCCAGTCGGTGGACAAGTATCTCGTTACCCAGGCTTTTGCATTAGCTCGCCACAACACCTGAAGATTCTCCTTAATCACTTTGTGGACCTTAAAAGCTCGAGGAGTATCGGAGTGATACACTAGCAGGGGTTTCACCTTACAATCTCTTCTGGTGTTTGCACAGAGTGCAAGGGTAAGCCTGTCCTTCATAGGCTTATGCCCGGGTAGTTTCCTTTCTTCTGCCATGATGAATGTTCGACGAGGTATTTTTTTTTTCAAAAAAAGCCATTTCATGACAGTTGAATATTTATTGGGGACTGTAGCCTTCCTGGACAGTCAACTCATTGAACGTCTTAACAAAGGCTTCGGCCGCTTTCCTGTCCGAGCTTGCAGTCTCCCCATGACGCATCACCAAATGAACGCCAGAGTGTCTCTTAAATTTTTCAAATCACCCCTGAGAAGCCTTGAATTCTGGGGCTACCTGCTTCAATGTTCCTTCTCCTGCGTCGGCTTCGGCCTGAGCATGCACAAGATCACCGAAAATGGCACTGGCCTTCTGGCAGATTATTGCTTTGGTGATAATGTCTCCAGCCATTTCCTTGTCCTTAATCCAGACAAGCAGCTGTCTCTTCATCTCATCGTGGACATGGTTCCTCGTGCTGAAGAAAACAGTCACGCCCTTAGAAGGTGTTTCGGCTTTGATGGCTTCCTTCTGTTTCAGGATCATTCCTATCGTAGACGGATTTCAGCCATATTCCTTCGCGATCACACTTAACCGCATGCCTGCCCCGTATTTCTTGTTTATTTCCATCTTCTTCTCCATAGACAGCATCATCCTCTTCTTTCCCGGGACATCAGCAACTTTCTTGAGACCCATAGCTAATAACGTAGCGCAATATCACACACGATACAGTACAACAGTTACACAAGCGAAATCACAAACACAAAGTTAATGCGTAGGATACTGTTGCGAAACGAAAAGAAATAGGAGCGCCAATGCGTAGGTTCATGTTGGTATACAGTACAGTAGATGCTAACCGATAGGAAAGCAGGATGTTATGGTGGTAACTAGCATCTGAGTAGGGAGATAATCAATTGGAGCACGGGAGGATGGTGGCGAGTTTACGGGCTGGCGGCGCGCGAATTTTAAAATCAGCCTCAGACACGGTCGGGCTTTTGTACCGTACCTCCTTTCGTTGCACGAAACATTTTTTATGATGCGAGTCGTAAAATTCTTCGCATCTTGTTTTGCGGAGTGAAATTTTCAAACAGAATCTTTCGTGTCAAGAGGTATGACTATATATATCTATATATATATATCTATATATATATATATATATATATATATATATACTGTATATATATATATATATATATATATTATATATATATATATATATATATATGTATATATAAACATATATATATATATATATATATATATATATATATATAAACATATATATATATATATATATATATATATTTATATATATATATATATATATATATATATATATATATATATATATATATATATTTATATTTATATATTTCAGATGCGTTGGGTCAGGGACTCGGGTACCATTAGTGGCCTGTTTGGTGGTCCAAAATTATGAAGAAAATAGTTCATAGACTATTGCATTGCCCTGATTAGAAAAATGATTAAGAACTTCTTACACATGATTGAATTGGAACGTTTCATAACATCATTATCATGTTAATTTGAGGTCAAGAACTGCCGCCAATGATATCCTTGAATGTCAGGAAAATTTATATTGATATTAAAAGAAGCCATGAAATTATTTTTGGAGGGTAGTATTATCGAAGTCAGGAGTTTTAAGAAATATGCTGTATTACCATATCATATATTGTTTTGCTTTTCAAGATGTTTTTTATGAAAAAAAAAAAATTGCATTCTTTAGATATTACATACTTATAACGTCATGAAAATTTCAAAGCATAGTTATTGTGAATAATAATATAATTAAGTATAAATAATGTAATATATTAATTTAATTCGTAACGCTTAAAAGAATAAAGATAAATCTTAGGATCGTCAACGAGGAACCCTTGATAAAGTTAAAAGACAAAATGGAAAGCATGTAAACATCGTAATCCTTTGCTTTAATAACAATTTAAAATGAATAAACACCCTCAAGTTGTAATTACGAACAAAGGCTTCATGTTAGCGCCCTTAGGTTAACGCTGACTTATTAAACATTGTATTACAGCATTTCGTAAGTGAAGCTCATAATGAATATGGCTATGTTGTCATTATGTAAGATATTTTGTATGTGTTAATATTTGTACAGTTGTAATATTTACAAGTTGTAGGTATTAAACATACACACTGGAATGGAGGGAAAGATTGTTCTCGTATAGGGACAGGATCTCGGAAAAATATTTTATTTTTTTATTCCTTTCCTTGTTTTCATTCCTCATTGGACTATTTTTCCCTGTTGGAAGAGAGAGAGAGAGAGAGAGAGAGAGAGAGAGAGAGAGAGAGAGAGAGAGAGAGAGAGACATAAACCATTAAACGCCTACAAGCTGCATGTGTTATTGACTGCGCAACTACAAGATGGAAAGTTGTAAAGATGTCCTTGGTAGCTATTGTACATATTCACACTTCATATACACCTATACACCCTAGCATAAAAAGTATACCATTAAGTCCAGGAAAAGTAGTAATCCCCGGATTGTAAAATTTATGCAAAATCTGCAACAAATATTAAGAACATTTTTCATTTTTTTTTCCAAAGTTGCTGAAAGAGCGACACATATTTCCTCCCCTCTTACAAAACTTCTTCTTCATCGGAACTTGTTCGACGACGTCTTCGTATATATATAGAAAAAAAACTTTTCTGCCGTTGCATATAAATCCGCTCAGAGTCGTGTTTTTTTATTATTGGAGAAAACAGTTTCTGCAGAAGTACGAGCACCAGGTTGATTTAGCACCGGACTTATTATGAAAGTTATCTCGTAAGACACTAAAAAGTTTTGCCAAAATGCGGAAGTGGCACTAAAATTATGCTGCATTATAAGGCACTGAATATTTTGAGCTATCACAAGGAAAATCGAAAGATACGGTATTATCGCAGCGATGACACGGTTGTAAATTTTGATTCCTGAAAATATAAAGACCAATTATACATTTTTACCATTAAGATCCCCGATTGCTGATATTTTTAACATATTGATCATTTATTTACGAAGATTCAAATGAGGCAAATCCATCTGGGTAGTCTTGTCAAATTTGCTCTTAAATAACATTCAAGTGGTGATTGATTTTTACCTACAATAGCCATATAAGTAAGACGTAACAATAGCGTTACAGTGAATATGTAACAGTAGCCTAACAGTTAAAAATCATCTTTAGCCTTACAGTTTAGATGTTTTTGTACTCTTCTATCTTCAAATTATCTAAACTAAATATGAACGAGGCAGGTAAAACATTTACACGAGCTATGCGTATTTTCTAGATAGATATTCCCGGACAGTTCCCTCCTGTTCATAATACTAGGCATGCAGTTAATTCTAATAATCAGGTCTTCTCTACAATGAGACTCAATATTCCACAGTATTCTAGAAGTTTTATTCCAGCTGTGGCCAAGTCGTGGAATGATCTTCCTAATCGAAAGAACTTTTTTTTGTGGCCTGATTGGTAACGTCTCTGCCTGATGTTTACCAGACGGGGGTTCGAGTCCCGTTCAGACTCGTTAGTGCCTTTAGTGCTTGCAACCTTACCATCCTTGTGAGCTAAGGTTGGGGTGTTTGAGGTAGCCTATAGGCCTATTTGTTTAGTCATCAACAGCCATTGCGTGGCCCTCCCTGGTCCTAGCTTGTGTAGAGAGGGGGCTTGGGCGCTGATCATATGATATATGGTCAGTCGCTTGGACATTGTCCTGCTTGCTAGGGCAATGTCACGGTTCCTTGCCTCTGGTCATTCAGGAGTGACCTTTAAACCTTTTAACTTCAAAAGTTCAAACTTGCAGCAAATGTTTTTATGTTAAACAGGCTAATTGAGTCTTTTTATAGTTTATACAGTATATGAAATATCTATTTGATTTTGTTACTGTTTCTAAAATATTTTTATTTCAATTGTTCATTATTTTTCATATCGTTTATCTATTTCCTTAATTCCTTTCCTCACTGGGATATTTTTCCCTGTTGGAGCCCTTGGGCTTATAGCATATTGCTTTTCCAACAAGGGTTGTAGCTTAACTAATAATAATAATAATAATAATAATCTACTTTTCTTGATAAATAATGTTATTTTTTACAAGATTTAATCTTTACCGTTGAACCTAAAGAGACAGTGTCCTCACATTTATGTTTTCCTTTTTTGGGGGAATAAATACAGTGACACATGGAAGGGACAACCGAATATTGGAGATCAGGTATAGAAACAAAAACGAAAAAACAAAAAACAGTGAATGTGTGAGGAAGTGACTTACAGGGCTCTGTGAGGCCTCGTGACGGGAGAATCTGCTGTGTCCCTGCAGAAGTATTAAAGGATAACCCTTATAAATTGTCTCGTATTTCTTCATAGAAAAAATATTACATACGTAACAAATGCTACGTCAATTCGAAAAACTCATTATCACTAATTTCCGTAAATCTACCGGAATGGTATTCGAAAACTGAAATAAAATAAAACTCAAGTGCTTTTAAATTTTGTTTCCTTCGACGTTAGGTTCTTTCGAGTGGGCCAGATTCATATTTTGTGAGCAGAAAAAAATATTCGTGACAGTAATTTTTATCCATGTACACATCACAAGCGTACACTAGAACACATGCAAGAGTACACTTTTTATTCTGATGAGAATGGACAAGTAACCCGATACATGGGGCTACGGGTGGGGGAGTAACCAATACAACTCGCCACGGTGAAACATGAACTCTCTCTCTCTCTCTCTCTCTCCCTCTCCTCTCTCTCTCTCCTCTCTCTCTCTCTCTCTCTCTCTCTCTCCCCGCAAAGTTTTAGAATTTTTCTGGTGCAGTGTTTTAACAGATTTTTTTAATTCATCTATAAAGTTATATATATATATATATATATATATATATATATATATATATATACTGTGTATATATAAATATATATATATATATGTATACTGTGTATATATAAATATATATATATATATATATATATATATAATATATATAC
>NC_090763.1:59462123-59464623 GCF_036898095.1 Palaemon carinicauda
ATTAACGGAAAACAGTCCAGGTCAAAACTGGAATCTAAGCCCTTGTATTTTTCATAAGTTAAATATTAACCATATTGAAAATTATAGAAAAACTCTTAAGTAAGATATTTTTAAAAGATTATATCTATTTAAATCTTCCACTTATATATTATTATTATTATTATTATTATTATTATTATCATTATCATTATTATTATTATTATTATTATTATTATTATTATTATCATTATTATTATTATTATTAATTGCTAAGCTTCAACCCTAGTTGGAAAAGCATGATGCTACAAGCCCAGGGGCCCCAACCGGAAAAATAGCCCAGTGAGGAAAGGAAACAAAGAAAAATAAAATATTCTAAGAAGAGTAACAACATTGAAATAATTATTTCATATACAACCTATAAAAACTTTAACAAAACAAGAGGAAGAGAAATTTGATAGAACCGTGTGCCCGAGTGTACCCTCAAGCAAGAGAACTCCAACCCAAGACAGTGAAAGACCATGGTACAGAGGCTTTGGCACTACCCAAGACTAGAGAACAATGGTTTGATTTTGATTTTGGAGTATCCTTTTGTAGTGTCTTTTGTGTGTTTTTTTCAGTATTTTATGAGTCCAATAGACTTAGTTAACAATTCTTCAACAGATTAAGTATCTGATAGAATATACAATATTGAACTTTACATTACTGGGATAGAACGAAATACGTAGAATATAATTGGAACATTAAATGAAATAAACGTCGAAAATGGAAGCCTGAATAGAGATGAAAGAAGTTTGATTTACTGTTATTTTTTCACTTAGTGAATAATTAAAGTAATTTATTCATGATAAGAGACTGTTGCAATGAAGTTCGCATCCTTTATTTGTGGGTTTCCTATTCAGGTTCTTGAAGTTTAACTTTACTTATTTCAGACTCTCTCTCTCTCTCTCTCTCTCTCTCTCTCTCTCTCATCTCTCTCTCTCTCTCCTCTCTCTCTCTCTCTCTCTCGTCGATGTCTTCAGATCTTGTTTGACACTCCCTTAGGAATCTTCATGGGAATGATAAAAATTTGTTAAATATTCACGAAAAGATAGGAAATAGAATATCTTAAAGATGTTTAAATAATGATTTTTTTCTTATGTTGACTTTCGAAGATTATTATTTGTTATTGTTGTTGATGGAATCGTATAAAAATGGCAATTCTTATCAAGGTTCACTCTTAAGACGTAACCGTATCACATTTCTCTCTCTCTCTCTCTCTCTCTCTCTCTCTCTCTCTCTCTCTCTCTCTCTCTCTCTCTCTCTCTCTCTCTCTCTCTCTCTCTGACGAAAATTGTGTGCCTACTGAAAATAAGTTAAATCCTTAATTTCTATCGTAAGGAATGTGAAATATTTCACAAATGTATTAATTTACGCGCATTGTAGTTCGATATGGAATTGGCGACAATGCAGTGTAGCAGGTTAATTGATTCTGGCTAAGAAATAGGTTATTCCTTTATTGCATAACATTATTTCCCAACTTTATATATCATTAACTTCTACCCCCAAAATTTATGGTAGAATAAAAATACATTGATTTTAACTTGTAAGATGAACATGATGTCATTTGAATTGAATTCCATCAAATTATTATTATTATTATTATTATTATTATTATTATTACTACTACTACTACTACTACTACTACTACTACTACTACTACTACTACTACTCTACTACTACTACTAGCAAAGCTAAACTCTAGTTGGAGAAGCAGGATGTTATAAGCCCAAGGTCTCCAACAGGGAAAACTAGCTCAGTGAGGGAAGGAAATAAGGAAATATATAAACTGCATGGAAAGAAATAAGAAATTAAAATAAAAGTATTCTAAGAACAGTAACAACATTTGAACAGACCTTCCATATATAAACTATAAAGAGAAACTTATATCAGTATGTTCAACATAAAAACTTTTGCTGCAAGTTTGAACCTATGAAGTTCTACCGATTTAACTACCCGATTAGGGAGATAATTCCACACGTTGGTAATAGCTGGAATAAATCTTCTATAATACTGTGTAGTATTGAGTCTCATGATGGAAAAGGCCTGACTATTAGAATAAACTGCATACTTAGTATTACGAACAGTGTGGGTATTAATGATTTAAAAATAACGATATCATTCATTCTGTTTAATGAGCTGCGTTTGTGTGCATTATAAACTCGATTAGGTTAACGCAAGTTGGGTTCGTTAACCTCTTGGACCAACGAGGAAAGGATTCGTTAGTACGAATTTCAGAAGAGGTTTTGTGGCTTCGTTAGCATACGGGATTTGGTGTCGTTAAGCGACCGCAACGACATTGCTGTTGGCCTGTATATCTCTCAAGTACTCGGATGGGCTACTACAGACAAACAATTCTCTCTCTCTCTCTCTCTCTCTCTCTCTCTCTCTCTCTCTCTCTCTCTCTCTCTCTCTCTCTCTCTCTCTCTCTCTCTAGATAGATAGATAGATAGATAGATAGATAGATAGAATAGATAGATAGATA
>NC_090763.1:59469623-59479623 GCF_036898095.1 Palaemon carinicauda
GAGGTTATTACCTTAATAAGGCTTCGTGCAATTGGCTCATTACCTCTTGCACTAGAATCTTAATCATTGTTGCCAGTCTCATGTATGATATGATTATATTTTAGATATCACTCGGTCTCACTCAGGTGTGACAAATTGTATTTATTTTTGATGGGTGGATGAATTGTTGTTATTATTATTATTAATGATAATAATAATTATGAATTGGAGATATGAAAGGAATAATTTGATTGATATACCTGAAGCTGATGAAAACCTTGATGTGCCCATGATTGAATATAAATGTGTGTGATACTGCCACATACATCCTTGCGATAAATGGAATGGAGGGTGACAAGTTAAACTAGTAGGTTCCTTAAAATTTTGTATAATGAAGATAAACGGACATAAAAGTGACAGCAGCGGGAAGCAGGTCTATGCTTGTCGATACAGTGACCACTGAACAACGACTGACTACTATATGCACAGCAGCACATGGCGGAAAGAAAAACAATGTTGACACATATAATTACATTGTTGCCACGATGCGTAATGAAAAAGTGGTCTTACAGTATGTGTAATGGGAAAAAATAAATGGAAATAAATATCATTCTTCTTCAAAATGATAATAAAGCAAATGTACATTAATGTTCATGAACTGTTCGTTATGTAAATAATATACAGCATAACATTAGATATCTATACAAGAATGTGTTTGAAGTCGAAGCTATCCTCAAAAAACTAAAGAGATGGAAAGCCCCGGGATACGACTGAGTAACTGCCGAGATGATACTGGCTGAAAATGAAGTGACTCTCAGAATACCTACAAGATTATTTCGTAGAATGTGACATGAAGAGGCAAACCTTGATAAATGGGAGTTAGGAGTGTTGGTGAAAATAAAACAAAAAAGAAGACCTGACTAATTGCAATAATCACAGAGGCATAACACTTACGCCAGTTATGAAAATATATAGTATGCTTATTCTAAAGAGAAAGATTGATGAAAAGCTGAGAGATGAACAAGCAGGATTTAGAAAAGGTAGAAGTTGCACTGACCCACTTTTCATTTTGAGACATGCTGTATAGCAATGCGTAGAATATAGAAATCCCTTTTTGATGACATTTGTCGACTATGAACAAGCCTTTGATAGTGTGCACCACCCAATTTTATGGAGAGTCCTGCGTTATTATGGAATTCCTAATAAGTATGTAAATTTGATTAAGTCTGTTCATGAGCATAGCAAGTGCAAAGTTAATGTTATTGGAGTCTTATCAAATGAATTTCCAGTGAACAGCGGAGTACTCCAAGGGAGTAAGTTATCACCTATGTTGTTTATCCTCCTCGTGGATTTTGCAATGCGTAGAACAGTCAGAGACGGTGGAGAAGGATTGAACTGGATTGGTGATAGGAATTTAGCAGACCTAGAGTATGCTGATGATGCTGTCCTTGTTAGTAGAACACCACAGGATTTGCAATGCTTGCTTACCGGAATGCATGAAATATTACACGAGGTTGGGCTGAAGATAAATAAAAGAAAGACAGAGATGATGAGAACGGAGTATGCAATGGAAGATGAAATATCATTGAAATGAGAAAGGGTTGATGAAGTAGAATCATTCAAGTATTTAGGAACTATGAACTCCAATACAGGGTCTATAGAATTAGAGTTTGGTGAAAGATTAAAAAAAGCAAATCAGACAATGGCCAGGTTAAGTAAAATTTGGAAATCAAATCACCTGAAATTACATACAAAAAGCAGACTATATATCAGTTTAGTGAGATCGGTGTTACTGTATGGACATGAGTCATGGTATGACAATGAAACAATCTCCAATAGATTTAGTAGATGGAGAGGATTTACACAGCTTTGGGTCTTTTGAAGTTATGTGGGATCATGATCCAGAGAAGAGTTATTCTTTGGATCTTGGGTGAAATCTTTGTATCCTATAAAAACTAATTTTTGATAAGAAAGATATCTTTACGTTAATAGGAACATTGGTTTTTAACTTAAATATCGTTCAAGGTGAGAAAGAAAACAATGCGGAAATCACATGTGTGTTTGGCTACATATCGAAATCTAATTAGCTGTTCCAAAACTAATATCCCATACTTTTATCCATCCTTGAATTTTAGATAATTCTGTAAAGACAAACAGATAACCAAAACTGGAGGTCATAACTGGTCACTCAAAGCAATGACTATCTCCCCTATATTTCCCCTATTCAATCTCTCCCCGTCCCTCGGGTAGAAGGAGGGGAAGTAGTCATACCCTGGTGAGAAGGGGTACCCCGAGAGGTCCACTCGGAAACCACAATCTCTCACAAATTGCCGAACTAGCTGGTTGTAGTTATTAAAGGGGGGCGTGTGTGTTTGTGCGCGCGTGTTTGTGCATATATATCTAAATATTTATCCGTCATATTTGACGGGTCTTGTACACTATATGATAAAAAAATGGACTAACCCAAATTCATTTCACGTAATTGGTTCGTCTCGACGCAATGTCAAATATTTGGACCTTCTTCAAGCTGGTATGTCTGAAGAGTGTTATTCACTCGAGCAAGAATAGAATTTCATCTGATATGAACATGTATTTCTTGCCTCGACGACCGACATACATGTTGTATGAATGTATCTTTGTGGAATACCAACTTATTTTACGGGTATATATGAATTTTTGTATGGGTAAACGTGTGTGTTTTGTGTCGTTGATTACCTTTCCTGAGACCCTTTCATGACAGAAGATATCAAAGTTTGAGTTGTATTGTATTTTAGTAGTTCCAGCCACCCGTTGAAATACTACCGCCAGAGAGTTATGGGGTCCTTTGACTGGCTAGACAGTACTACATTGGACCCTTCTCTCTGGTTACGGTTCATATTACCTTTGCCTACACACACCGAATAGTCTGGCATATTCTTTACATACTCTCCTCTGTCCTCATACACCTGACAACACTGAGATTACCAAAGTTTGTTTTGTGTTTTAGTAGTTCTAGATTAATTGCAACAATGAAATTCGCAAGAAATTGCTCTTTTTTTTGTTAGTTGCACATCCGTAGTTCCATAAGAAACTTGAAAGCATAAGATCATGATTTTGAGGCTTATTACATAAAATTCCTTGCGAGGCAGAATGTAAACAAACAGATAATTGATTGTATGATAGCATTTTGTTCTTAATTTTGGAATCTGTAACCTGTAATTACATGGTTAAAAGGTAAGTTTCCATACTCCATTTATGGAAATATAATTGGCGTCTTTGATTGATATTAAAAGGAAGTTTCCCTCCGTCACTTCTCTAACAACTGCAATTTGTTCTGTAACTGAAGTTACATTTATGTTTACCTTTCGTTTGAAATGATTCAAAAAATGAAAAAAGCATTTTTATATTTCCTGATGACTCCGTCTAAATTCAGATAGAAGAGAGATACTTCCAAATCCATTCCACACATTAAAGACATTAATTCAGGTGGACAATATCATAAAAGCAAACTACAACAAATACATGTTTACAAAATTTACTATTTCAAGACGCATACCCGAATAAGCAAATTTTTTTCAATTTATGTTTTTTTTCCAATCCAACGCGTTAATTATTATGTTCATACGTTATTGAAGCCAAATATTAATTTCTTTTAGTTAATGGAATCCACCACATAATTGGCATTGACTGCGTTTTAGCCAGATGTAAAATATGCAATATGCAAAATACCATACTTAGCTTTTCATAATGCAACACCACCACTCAAAAAAGAATGAGCAGTTGAAAGCATCTGGTTTTCATAGATGCTATCATCTACGTTGCAAATATATTCGCTCATCATGCAGTTTGATATCATTGCACGATCTATTTCCGGGAGTGAAGGATTTGCACTCTGCATTCGCATGAATGTCGGCTTATACTCTTGCAGTCCAAACGTTTGCTTAATTAACTCGAGCGTTTTTGGTATTCATTATCATTATTCTCTCAGTGAAGCTGCTGCTTTCTTTTAACTTAAGGGAAATATATATATATATATATATATATATATATATATATATATATATATATATATATATATATATATATTTATATATATATGTGTGTGTGTGTATATATACACATATATATATACGTATATATATATATTTGTATATATATATACACATATATATATATACATATATATATATGCATATATATATATTTATATATATATATTTATATATATATATATATATATATATATATATATATATTTATATTTATATACACACGCTCACTTACTCACTCACTCACTCAATCACTCACACTTGAATAGACATGCACAAACACATTAATAACTGTTATGTATATGTATGTATGTATATATGTATATATATATATTATATATATATATATATATATATATATATATATATATATATATATACACACACACACTCAAAAAACATAATTGCTTTCAAAATATAGAGATCGATTAAAGTATTCTTCATAAAAATCCCCTAATATATTCGAACAACTAAATTTTATTTTCATTCACCTAACTTCCCCAAAGCTTTTGAAGCTGTATGACGAGAGTACAGCGTTACCCTATCTTGATTGTCAATTAGACACGCGTGTGTGGTTACGACCCCCCCCCCCTTTTTTTTTTTTTTTTTTTTTTTTTTTTTTTTTTTTTTTTTTTTGGAATGTGCTATTTCCACATACCACAACAAATCCAAATTTTGTAAAGGGTTTGGGAGAAAATGCATTTTTCCAAGGCATTATGGACTTATTTGAATTATAGTTTTTTTTCCCCTTTAAAGCCAAAGGTATTTCGTGGTTGAAATCCTATTTTTAATGTAAACCATTCAACAAATCTAGATTTTGTATAGTAGTGGGAAAACACTGAATTTTCCCCAAGGCATTAAGGACTTATGTAAATAATAGTTTTTCTTTTGTTCTTTTAAAGCCAAAGGTATTTTGTTGATGAAATCCTGTATTTAAAGTGAACCATTCTTCTTTCTAGGTGTGACCTACGACGACCTACCCGATGGCGCTTGCTTTCGACGGCCACCCCTCCACCATGGTGACTACCCTGCCACGCCTCTCCCTTCTCCTTTGCCTACTCCTATGCCCTCACCCTTATCCACTCCCACTCCTACTCCGGGTCCTACGAGGCCGGGAACGCCTGCCCTCGCTCCCACTTATGCAGTGGCTCCAAGTGCCACCTACACTTCGGCGCCGAGTGGGACCTACCACTCGGTTGCCAATGGCACTTACACAACGCCCGTCTCTCTGTCGTCGTCGTCTGGAATCGTGGCAGGACCTTTCATGACGCCTACCATCATTCCCCCGACGTCGGTGGTGGCTATCGTCGAGGTGAGTGTTCCTTTTCATTTTATTTTGTATTTTTTTTTTGGGGGGGAGGGGGGGTTGTTCTTCTTCGGTAGTTTATTTTTAATATATTTATGTCTATCACTTCAGGACTTCAGTCGCACCAGGTAACTTTTGTTTATTTAACTATAGGTTCTTATCTCTTTATGGTTTGGGTCGTTTCAGGATATTTCACAATTTTCGGTGATGCATTATGATGAGAAAGGTTTTTTCTATTATTTCATGATTTCGTGTCTAGTAATCTTTTGATGTCACAATACCGAAATATTGAATTAATCAGTCGTGTCAGGTAACTTTTTTTTTTATTAATAAATTCTCATGTCCTAATCGCTTCAGTCGTTTCTGGAGTCATTGCCAGGCATCTTATTTTGACTTTTTCTCTATTTGTATATCATTTTTATTGTGACCATTCTTGGTTGATTAATATCACCTCGATAGAACCAATGTTTTTGTCCTATGTTTTCTTACTATGACAGGTCTTTGCTCTTTGATATTTACCTAGAAAGGTGAGTTATTACTGTCTGAACTGCTTAATATGATCGGTTTTTGTTGTCCAATATTTGTACATTTTGACCTAATTTTGCCTAAAAAATTTTATCGAACTGTGAGATAAGCTTTTTCTCACAACATTGGATTTCCTTGTATATTGATTTGATAAATCTAAATATTTGTGCCCATGCTGAAGATGTAAATTATATTGTATTTTTCTGCAGCTTAAAAAGCTATTGGTTATAGCAGAGATTAATATGTTTAACTCGATTAAAACTGGGTTCTTAATGACCAAAAATAAGCTTTGTAATCAATCATTCTCTTGAAGTTTGAAAAATAGTGTTTGTATAATGTTTATGCAAGCTGATAATAATTTTGATAACTATAGCTATCTTAAATAATGATTTTTTAAAGAAAGCCTAGAAACAATTTTTAACTGTAAATTGGTACTCTATATACTGCAGTGTGCAACTGTAATATTCCAATTTGTGAAATCCAAGTTCATTCTGTAATCGCAGTCGAGTAATTAGATTTTCAGCGTCTAATATCCTACTATTTTTTAATTTTCTCGAGGTAAAGTACGAAATACGTTTAAACTTTTAGATGCTTTGTTGTGTAGAGCATGGTGTAAATGAAAAAAAACTGTTGTCGTTCTTATTACTTATTTCTTTTGTGATTAAGATTGTTCATTACATTTTGGACAATAAAACGAAATTGGGGCAAATTTTATATGCATGTACATTCATTACCCATAGGAAGCAGATTATTTATATCCTAATTCCTTTTGTTTATTCGTCTTAATGTTGTGACGTGGTGAGAGAAGGTTGTGAACTCAAAGGCAAGTTGAAAACAACTAAGATAGTTTATTAAAGAACACTCTCCTTTATATACAAAATCTCAAAGCAACAAGAATTTTCATGTTCAAATATTGACACTGTTACAGAGGAGAAAAGCAGACATGATTTTTCAGGTTCTTTTTAGTGCGAGGGGAGAGCGAAGATACAAGCATGATATATACAAAATGAATTATGTACGATCGTGTGACACACGGTTGGTACAATGTTAACAAGACCAAATTAAAATAAAAGAATTAAATGAAAATTTTTTTTTTTACGATTTTCTGTTCTAGGTTTGGGTATCCTTTTCTCTTGCTTTTTCTGGGATTCTTACTGTCGGGCTGTTTTGTTAAAAAAATGTGATGTTCCTGAGGTAGTCATTTTGATGAGTGCGGGTATCTTGGGTTTCTTCCATGAATTGTGATAATTTTAAGTCTCTCTCTCTCTCTCTCTCTCTCTCTCTCTCTCTCTCTCTCTCTCTCTCTCTCTCTCTCTCTCTCTCTTATATATATATATATATATATATATATATATATATGTATGTGTATATATATATATATATATATATATATATATGTATATGTATATATTTATATATATATATATATTTATATATATATATTTATATATATATATATATATATATATAGATAGATATATATATATTTATATATATTCCCCTACTCTCTCTACATGACTTATTCTTCTACTCTCTCTCTCTCTCTCTCTCTCTCTCTCTCTCTCTCTCTCTCTCTCTCTCTCTCTCTCAAGGAATATTTATGTCTTCCCATTTCCGTTTCTGTTTCGTCACTTGCACCGTGAAAGTAGCATGAACGTCGTCCAGGTAGATTTAAGAGAAGGAGCCACCGCACCATCGGCTCTGTCGAAAGCCTCCAAACCTCCTTACCGGAGTCTGAGGTCGACGTCGATTCCTGTCACCAGCTGCAATATTTACGCTGTGGGGAAAAGACGGAGACAGATAGTAGTCGGACTTTTCTCACCACGGAATTCTCTAACCTAAAATAAGTTTAGTTGTGATTCTCCTGTTTTTTTTTTTTTTTTTTTTTTTTTTGTCAAGTAATTTTTATACTTGTTTTGTGTGGCAAACCTTGGAATGACCTTTCGTTAGTTTGTTTTCTGGTCTTAGATCTTTCTTTATTTAATGTTTTATGTTTATGAAACAATTTCTTAATTTTTCCTCACTCGTTCTTTTGTTATTACATCCACCAATGAATTTGGAAGGAGGTTATGTTTTACCCCATGTTTGTGTGTTTGTATGCTTCATTGTGTGTGTGCTAGTTAGTGAACACCTTCCTGGCCTAAATTTTAATCGTAGATTAATGAAACTTGCAGGGATTAACTGTTATGTAAAAAGCTGGAAATTATTAAATTTCGGAAGGTCACGGTCAAGCAAAATGTCTAATTCGCGTAATCAGCCATAAGTTTGGACATTGTTGTCACAGAAACTTCAAACTTGGTTCATGTTTAAGTGTATATAAACCCACGCCAATTAATACATGTTAAGGTCAAAGGTCAAGGTCGAGCAAAAGGTCGAGAAATAATCTGCCGCGGTGGAGGTATGTGCTCTAACGAGTTCCCCTTTAGTCCTATAGTGTTTTTAACTGTGTTCTAATGCGTATACTATAACGCCAGTTGATTTGATTCACTAATCATTTAGAAAACGGAGTGATTCACTAATCATTTAGAAAACGGAGAAGGCGTGAAAATGGTTGTGAAATTCGTTTTTAAACTTTTAACAAAATTTTTCATACTTTTTCATTTTCAGCCATGATCATTGATGACTATAGTATAGTTACTTTATAACCTAAAAGATTTATTCTAATTTAAGATAAGTTATTGTCAATTTAATATTTAGGAATTAGATAGTATTGTTCGAAGCATAACTAATATTAAATGAATAATTATGTTTGCTTTTGATGACTATAAATACTCTCAGAATCTTTCGATATAAAATAACTGTTATAATAAAGAACAGCACTGAAACCGCCATCGAGAGAGAGAGAGAGAGAGAGAGAGAGAGAGAGAGAGAGAGAGACATGAAATTCTTACCCCCCCCCCCCATGTAAGATAGAGTCCATATACGTCTGTGGTAAATTGGATTCGTTTAGTTGTTTAAAAATATAACTTTTTTTTTTTTTTTTTTTTTTTTTTTTTTGTCAGTTGCTTTTACTTTTTAGAAAGTAAACCAATTTTTGATTAACCGAGTAAAGATTCTGGGAGAAAATCACGTTTTCTCCATAAACGGAGATTGTCGTCGAATTTTGTGCATAGCGAATGGCATAACATTGGCTATTTTCTCCTCATGCACCACATCGACCTCCTCCTTGCATTTCTCCTCTCTTCCTTCTTTACTTCCTTCCATACACTTCTTCCTACCTTTTCTCCCTTCTTTATTTCCTTGCATTTCTCCTCTCTTCCTTCTTTACTTCCTTCCATACACTTCTTCCTACCTTTTCTCCCTTCTTTATTTCCTTGCATTTCTCCTCTCTTCCTTCTTTACTTCCTTCCATACACTTCTTCCTACCTTTTCTCCCTTCTTTATTTCCTTGCATTTCTCCTCTCTTCCTTCTTTACTTCCTTCCATACACTTCTTCCTACCTTTTACCCCTTCTTTATTTCCTTGCATTTCTCCTCTCTTCTCCCTCGTTTCCCTTCTTTACTTCCTTCCATACACTTCTCCCTACCTTTTCTCCCTTCTTTATTTCCTTGCATTTCTCCTCTCTTCTCCCTCGTTTCCCTTCTTTATTTCCTTCCATACACTTCTTCCTACCTTTTCTCCCTTCTTTATTTCCTTGCATTTCTCCTCTCTTCTCCCTCGTTCCCCTTCTTTACTTCCTTCCCTACACTTCTTCCTACCTTTTCTCCCTTCTTTATTTCCTTGCATTTCTCCTCTCTTCTCCCTCGTTCCCCTTCTTTACTTCCTTCCCTACACTTCTTCCTACCTTTTCTCCCTTCTTTATTTCCTTGCATTTCTCCTCTCTCCCTCTTTTCCCTTCTTTACTTCCTTCCATACACTTCTTCCTACCTTTTCTCCCTTCTTTATTTCCTTGCATTTTTCTCTTCTCCCTCGATTCCCTTCTTTACTTCCTTCCATACACTTCTCCCTACCTTTTCTCCCTTCTTTATTTCCTTGCATTTCTCCTCTCTTCTCCCTCGTTTCCCTTCTTTATTTCCTTCCATACACTTCTTCCTACCTTTTCTCCCTTCTTTATTTCCTTGCATTTCTCCTCTCTTCTCCCTCGTTCCCCTTCTTTACTTCCTTCCCTACACTTCTTCCTACCTTTTCTCCCTTCTTTATTTCCTTGCATTTCTCCTCTCTT
>NC_090763.1:59484623-59494623 GCF_036898095.1 Palaemon carinicauda
AGTGGCGATTAAGGGTTTATAGTATCAATTATGAACAAGTTTCCAGTACCTTTATTATAGAGTATAGACCTTCACTCCATTACAAAGAGTATACCATCTATACTAAATTTTTTCTAATGAAGCAGATTTGCACCGACTCGCAGGGGTGCCCTTTTAGCTCGGAAAAGTTGCCATCTGGCTGATTGGGTAAAAGGATTTTGTCCAACCAATTAGCTAGCAGAAAACTTTTCCGAACTAAACGGGCACCCCTGGGAGTCTGTGCAAATGTGCCCCATTAAATAAAATTGAGTTTAGTGCTTACTGCTACGCTTGCCTTACCTGTTAGTGTGGAGTATCATGCTGAAACGCTATTATTTTTTAATTTGCGTTTAATATTTCTTTATACTCCTCTTCAGGTATATGGTCAGCAGGAAAAGGGAGCAGATGTTGATTGTAATTTTGACTAATTGTAGTCGAAACATCCGAACATTTTCCCCGTGATTGCAATCGAAAACAATTACGATTTTGGGAAAGTTCAGAGAGAAGAATGATACGAAATTATCATCTTAGGGAGGAATGACGTCAAGGAAAAGCGCCCAATTACAGAGAGAGAGAGAGAGAGAGAGAGAGAGAGAGAGAGAGAGAGAGAGAGAGAGAGAGAGAGAGAGGCCCACCAAATACTAGTAGGGATAAGGGAGGGAAATGGGACGTTGCAGTACAAGTTTAGTAAGCGGGAGGGAGGGGGGAGGGGGAGGGGGTGAAGAAAGTCATATCGTGACCTGCAAGCCCTTTAAAACTGGTTGCCGCAATTTACACTTGCAAGTAGTGATCTCCTCAGAGGCATGAAGCTAGGGCTGGGCGGAGGTCAGTGGGAGTTTAGTAACACCCACATTTTGGGGGGAAGAAGCGGCGGGCGGGGTGGGCGTACGGAGGGATGAGTAGAGTGGAACTAATGGATTTAAGTAGGTTGGTTGGTTTTAAAGTGTTTGGGGGGGGGGGAGGTATAGGAGGAAGACGATAGCCCTTTCTAAGTGTGGGAAAACCTGCCATCGTCTTCTTTGGTTTACTGAAACCTTGACGAATGATAAAAAAAGGAAAAAAAAAAAAACATATTCTGTTCATTCATTGTTTTTGTTTTGTTATTACGCCAAGTTTATGCCTTAAGAATTGCTATTCATTTACTAGTGTATGCGATCCGTCAAAAAGCGTTCATATCATACTGTCTGTTCTGTTCATATTCGTAAAATAATTATGGAAATTAAGCTCAAAATTATCATATCTTTAGGATAAAGAAAAGAGAACGAAAGATGACGATTCGGTTAAGGCACTAGCACTTTATTACTATTATTATTATTATTATTATTATTATTATTATTATTACTTGCTAAGCTACAACCCTAGTTGGAAAAGCAAGATGCTAATAGGCCAGGAGCCCAAACAGGGAAAATAACCCAGTGAGGAAAGGAAACAAGTATTGGAGTAAATGGAAGGGAAGGTAAATTAATGAAGAAAATAAAAATATCACAAAAGAAAGGAACGAAGATGTTTAATTTATTACAGGAAGAAAAAAAGCACAATTAATTCCCTCCTTTATAACATAAGCTGAGAGGTTAACTTGGGATTTAAGAGTCTGATGACTAGCAAAAAAAGGCCTTATGCTATACTATCGGAATTCTAAGAAAAGGGTCGAAAGTTATTATATAAAGTCCCCTCAAGACAGGAGGAGAAGATGGAAGTAAGACAGGTTTCACTTATTAGGAATTTTATGACAAATACGAACTGTGCAACAATTTAAATATATTGAAGAACATAAAAAAAAAAGAGTTTAAAATTTGAATTTCTTAGGTAGGTAAAAGCCTAGTTCTTTGCGGAGTAACGAGATTATTGACCTCAAGTTTACGTTGCGAATCGTCAGTGTTGTGTGCTACACACACAGTCAGGAAACGAAGACGGGTATTGAAGATGGTCTATGATCATCATTTAGCCTTCTGAAGACGTAAGTAGACGAAGATAGTGTCAGGTACTGGTGATGAGTGAGCTTCCAGCATACATAGGTAGCCTTGAGCAATGTCAGGTATCGGTTCCTGTTTTCGTAAGTATCCAAAGACGGTGGCATGTGTTATTGATGAGTGTAGCTCCAGTTCACATTGTTAACTTGAGGTAATGTCCGGTGATGGTGTTGAGTAAGCCTCCTGTAAACACAGGTAGCTATATATAGATAGTTTTAGGACATGATTAGAAATGAAACTATAAGGGAGATTATCCGAGTGCCTTATGTGGATGAGATCAGGATTACGGGTAGACGAAGATGGTTTGAGCAGTCGTGGGGGCAAACGTTCATCTAGGCTCCATAAGGCACTAGGAGAGTTGGATGACACGGGCTTACATGACTGAGGACTATGAAGCGTGAAGTAGGAGATGATGAATGGAGAAGTATTGAATTAAAAGCTCAAGATGGAGACGACTTTCAATCTGACCGAGGCTCTTTGCGTCAATAGGTGTTGGAATAGATGAAGATCATCATGATTGTGATGAATGAGGCTCTTATAGACATAGGTAGCCGTAGACTCTTAGGTATTAGTTATGAGCTTCCTGTAGTCTTCTGTAGCGGTAGCTGGTGATGATGTCAAGTATTGGTGATAAGTGAGCCTGTTGTAGACATAAGTAGCCGGAATCGATGTCAGGTATTTGTGGTGAGCAAACCTGGAAACAATTAATCAGTGAAATTAAAAGGACCATACTCATTTATTCGAATAAGTATAAGATAAAACAAGAGATTGGAGTAGTCTCATAGGGGTGAGCTTGGAGTAGTCTCGGGGGGGGGGGGGGGGGGGGGCAGGTTAGGTTGAATTTCTCAACCCAGCCCGGGTTGGAATGTATCCCGTTACAAATTTATAGTTTACATAGAAAATATTTATTTTAATATTGTTACGGTTCTTAAAATAATTTATTTTTCCTTGTTTCCTTTCCTCGCTGAGCTATTTTCCCTGTTGGGGCCCCAAAGCTTATAGCATCCTGCTTTTCCAACTAGGGTTGTAGCTTAGCAAGTAATACTAATAATAATAATAATAATAATAAACTCTCTTAGAATCCAGCGCTCTCTGTTAGGTAAGCTGAGCTATGGGTAGGTTTGGGTGCGTCCTTTGAATATTATATCCGTCACTGGTTGCTTGGTTTTTGAACTACTGGCTACCTAGTTAAATAGATTTTATGCAAGCTGAGCTATTTACGGCGTTCTAATCTTCATTATTCATTCCTTATAATTAGAACTTTTAATCGACTCATATTTTGTTTCCATGAAAGTTCTGGAAAGCACAAACGAAATCTATTGATGCTACTTCCAGAAAATAGTGTAAGATGCATAATTAATAGAAATTTTAAAAACTAATATGATAAATGTAGAAAAGCCAGGGTAGTATTATAGAAATTTTTATTTTGGTTTTTAACATTTATGTATCAGAAAATATTTTTTCTACGTATACACACACATATATACAATATGTGTATATTTAGATATCATATATATATATATATATATATATATATATATATATATATATATATATATATATATATATATATATATATGTATATATATATGCATGCGTATCTTTCTGCCCTGCTTTTCCATTTGTGATCATCATCCACCCTACAAAACAACGGTCTGTCACTTCCTTCTGGGTCTTCCAACCACCCAGTCCAACCCATCCCATCTGCCATCCTACTTTTCCCCAGTTCAGAACTAAATGAAATTACTATATTTCCCTTTACTGTGTCAATTTCATCTAGCGATTATAAACTCATCACTCCTGACTGTATTGTCATGGTAAATTTTTATAATACAATTGCAGATTGATGTAAACCAATTATTATTTATCGGCTTGATAGAAGACCCGGGGTTGAGAGAACGGGTAAGCAGCCTGTTTCTGCTTGTTACAGATTAAGTTGGCCTTATGCCAGCACTGGCGGTCTGCTGTCTTGTCGCACCTTATATAGATTACGGTAATGATTGATGGAGAGGAATTTTTAAATCCGAACCTACCGATCTTGTTATTCAGATGACACCAGTACACAAGTGTAGGCAGGAATTATGAAAGATAATTCTGTCATGGTCCGACTGTCGCCATAAATTTCATTTGTGTGAATAGGATGTGCTTGTGCGTGCTTCTTAGCATTTTTACTTGCATGATATGTTACATTGTCTACGCAATCATATATGAATAAAATCAAAGTATAGGCATTCCACAAATTAATATTATTACTGGTACTGTTTCCAGAAAAACTGAAGTCGGGTTCTGGAAACACTGTCTGGGGTGAATAATTGAGTCTCTTAGAGCACCGTCCAAGGTCAACACTTTGAAACTGAAGCTGAAACATAACACGAGCTGTCAGAAGAATAATCATAAATCAACTACTTTTAGCTAGCCCGTGTTAGTGGCCCTAGCTTTGAAGATTCGGAAATACAACATCAAATTGATAACTAGAAAAAAAAGACTCTAAAGGGGCCCATACACGTTCAAAAAAATCGTCAAAATTTTGCATCAAAATTTCGATGCAAAATTTGAGTGTGCAGGACGTTCTTTTGTGTGTAGGACGTGGTATTTTTTTTTTTTTTTTTTTTTTTTTTTTTTTGACATCAAAACGCCCTACACACACTGAAATTTTGCATAAAAATTTTTATATAAAAATTTTGACGCCTTTTTTAAATATATATGACGGTATAAGAGTCGAGGTTGGTTCATTTGGCAGGTAATCTCCCCCTTTTAATAATAAAAAAAAAGAAATTAAACTAGAAAATAAATTCATTCCTTTAGATGAGACGGAAGTGTATAACACTTCATGAATGATATTGTTTGTTTTCGAAAAATGACTATGTGAAATTAGTAATAAGACATTCCTTGCATTATTGTGCTTGTTCGTTTTGTATTATTGATACACTAGCCTTGAAATATTTAATTAAATTGATTAAAACAAGAACCTGTTTGTCCTATCTATTGTTTAAGGATTATCGAAAATACATGTAACATTAAATTCAATACACATTTGTTTTCTTAATAGTTTACGCCAAGATTTATAGTGAAAATATCTTCAGTTGTAATTATTTTAGAACTGTAACCCTTACAGCAAGTGAACGCATAATTATCAGATGGAAATATCTAGGTTTAAAACTAAAATATAAAAAAAGATGATATATATTTTAGTCTTTGTATACACACACACACACACACACACACATATATATATATATATATATATATATATATATATATATATATATATATATATATATATATATTTATATATAATATATATATATATATATGTGTGTGTGTGTGTGTGTGTGAGCGCGTAGGTGTGTATTTACATTAACTGTATAATTAAACATACACACGCATATATATATATATATATATATATATATGTGTGTGTGTGTGTGTGTGTGTGTGTGAATATATGTGTGTGTGTCTTTGTGTTTTATGAAGTTATTGAATTATATAACGAACTTTCAAATAGCTACTCTACCTTTTACTAAAAGATCATGAGTCATTCCACTGAGGTTCCAGACGATGTCTCTTGGAACGTATCATATTTTAACGAGATGGACCGCAAAGATCACGTGACATGACCGGGCTCAGCCTACCTGTTTTAAACGTCAGGGTACCTTTATCATTACTTTGGGGTTTCTGATGGAAGTGAACACGTTTTCTAACCAAAATCGAAGATTTTCCGAAGGGTATGTATTCACCCCTGTCTGGTTGTTAGGTTATTAATTGGTTTATTAGTTTGTTTGTTTGTGAGCAACTTTACACAAAAAAACTAATACACCGGTTTTGACCAAACGTTGTAGTCATGTTGGACACGGCCAAAGGACGAATCTGTAACATTTTGGATAAAGTACGTCAAATTGCAAGTACGCAGCAGTACTTTGCAAATAATCGAAATGTTAAGTACAGTAGATGGCAAATATTATTAGTTTATTTTTTGTTTTTAACTACTTTACGCTAAAACTACTGAACCAATTTCAACGACACTTGGTGTACATGTGGGGCAATGACCCAAGTAAAAATCCATTAGATTTTGAAGAAAACACATCGAAGTACAAGTACGCAGTGGAGTTAAGAGCAAATTAATACTGCTGGTGTGGCGAAGGCATGCTTTCTACTGGGTGCCTCTCTAGTTACTTTTATGTTTTTTTTTTTTTCATGTTTCTTTTTCCCCTCCGTTGATCTAAAATTTCCTATCCTTCTGGATTAAAGTTGCTCTCTTTTTCATGTTCCATTAGTTATTTACTTTAAGCTGATCGTTCTTCTTCTTCTTCTTCTTCTTCTTCTTCTTCTTCTTCCTTGTCTGCATCTTTTCCCACTTTTATGTGGTGTCGATGTTTCTCATGTTTCTGACCAGCTTTCTCCATCTACCTCTGTCTCACACTTCATCACCGGTTAATCCCTTTGATCGAAAGTCATTCTTGATACAGTCCATCCACCTTCGCCTTGGTCTCCCTCTACTTCTCGTTCCCTGTACTTCCATTTCCATCACTCTCCTCCCAATATACTGTTCATCTCTTCTCATGATATGACCGTACCACCTCAGTCTACTACAGGGCTAAAAGAAAAAAAAATATACTTCTAGATAAATACTAAATCTGGTCACTTATAGTGTATGCTTCTAAAGATGTTGTTTAAATGTACATCGTTCCTTCAGAAGCATTCCTGTAACAGCGGTGAGCTTTGTGCAAATGGATATTCAAATGTTACTCGTCGCGTTGGGTATGTATCATGCATGAAGGTGTATTGCAATTATTATGTTATGGTTGCAGACTGTCAATCACCCAGGGGATATTGGGTAAGATTAAAACCACCGCCCTGCAATTTTTGTTTGTTTCTATTGTTACGAGCATTATTATTATTATTATTATTATTATTATTTTATTAATATTATTGTTGTTGCTATTATTGTTGTTGCTATTATTATTATTATTATTATTATTATTTTTATTAATATTATTGTTGTTGCTAATATTATTATTATTATTATTGTTGTTATTATTATTATTATTATTATTATTATTATTATTATTATTATTATTATTTCAAGTCAAACTGCAAGTATAGTTGGAAAAACAAGATGCTGCGAGTCCAAGGGTCCCATTAGAGAATCAAGTCTTGTACAGTTAAAAAGGAATTGATAAATGAAATATGAATTTAGAAAAATAAATTACAAAGAACAACTTATAATATAGTTACCAAAGTGAAACCGATAATATTAAAAGCAAATAAACTGTGTAACGAGAATCATGTCAACCTTTTCAACAACAACAAAATATTTTCGAGTTTGAACTTCTTAATTTCCACGATTCAACTACTTGATTAGGAAGATCATTTTAGAATTTGTTCACTGCATGAATAAAACTTACTGTATGGTGTTTAACCCCACACAAGGAAAGGTAAGGCCGTTAGAATTGACTGCATGATATCATCTTGTACTCTGGGGATGATACTCTTGGGAGATTTAAATGCAATTGATGATCACAGTTATGTAAAAATGAAGCGTACCAGAGTTTGCTAATTGCACGAGTCTCGAACACCTATTTAAGAAACTTTTTAATCGAGACTTCCAACATAGGTCTGGAATTATCTGATATTTTCGGTTTCCTCTTCGTCTAGCTGTCTCTAGTTCGTATCAGAAAGATATATTTTCATTACAGATTATATGGCAGGACAGGATTAGAAATTGAAATATAAAAGAGATTACTCGAGCACCATATGTGGATGAGATAATGGTGAGGTGTAGAAAGAGATGGTTTGGGCATGCTTTTCGCACCCCCCAAGAGAGATTACTTCACCAAACTTTGAACTTGGCTCCACAAGGCACTAGAAGAGTTGGAAGACTCAGGCTTACATGGCTAAGAACTATGAAGCATAATGTAGGATATGATGACTGGAGAAGTATTGATTTAAAAGCTCAAGATAGAGACGACTGGCGAAATGAAACCGAGGCCCTTTGCGTCAATAGGCGTGGGAGGAGATGATAATGATGATAGATAATAACAAAACATAGTTACGATAACATTCCTGCATTACGATGGCAATAGTAACAATGATGATTATACCCCCTCAAAAAGGGACACGTTTATTGTCATCATATAATCGGTACACTAGAATTTAGAGAACTATAAAGTCAAGTTGATTTTAAAGTGCTAGTGTATCCGAGGCGTCAAAAATGACGTCTAAATATTTAGATAGATTTGCACACACACAGAGGTTCAAAACCCCCCCCCCCCCCCCCCTCCTCTCCTTTCCTATCTACAACCCGCTGGTTCGGCAATTTGTAGGAGAGTGATTTTCGCGAGAGGTACACCTTCTCACCATGACAGGATACACACACACACACACACACACACACATATATATATATATATATATATATATATATATATATATATATATATATACATATATATATATATATATATATATATATATATATATATATATATATATATATATATATACATACACAGACACTAGCTCATTATCGTACAGGGGAAATTACCCTACAAGAAAAACTGCTATGGATTGCATTCCCTTAATTATTCACATCATGATTTTTCAATTAAATTGATATCACTCATCATCTGTAAACACGTTTAGCGAACGCTGGCGTAAAGTACTTTAGCAATAATTACAAAGATGATCCTAAGCACCGATTGCATTAAATTATCATTCGGTAACGATGCGCTGACCTTGAATGCTGTTGGGAGCCATTAAAGTTACTTTTATCAATACAAAGGTCGTCTGGTTGCGCGTGTTCGCGCTCGCTCATTCATTCCTGAGCTGCGGTCAACGTGACCAGTGATTTAATTAGGTCATTAATGACTCTGAGAGGTTTGGTCAATGTCTGGTGACTTCATTAAGGTAGTTTGTATCACTGTGTGCTAATATTTTTTTGGGTATTTGCATATCGGTGTACTTTAAATAGAGGTCACTGAACTTCAGAGCAAAAGCGTCTTAAATAATCATGTAGAATTTATCTCGTAGTGAAGAATTTTGCTTACTGTATTTATAATTATTGTAGCTGTAGGATATATATTAAGGTAAGAATGCTACTGAAACAATTAAGCATTTTTTACACACATGATGTTCCATAATTACTTGCTTTGGGACGGGAATACAAATGTTTGAAAACGTTTTTCATCTGATTAAACTCCCGCTGATGATTTAATTTGTCAAGTTTTACAGCTTTTCTAAAACTTAAGTTTTCATTCTAAAGGCTTGACAAACACTGAAATATTCCTCTGATATGATTTATTAATTACTCTTCAGCTGTGGAGTCTTAGACCTCATAAAGCTTACAGAGAGAGAGAGAGAGAGAGAGAGAGAGAGAGAGAGAGAGAGAGAGAGAGAGAGAGAGAGAGAAATTTGCTCTTCTCATGAAAAATAAAATTTAAAGATCAATATAAATTGATTTGGACAGTAAAATAACTATCTTTCGCCTCTTAAAAAAATAGAAATGTGGCAAACCGAACATATTTTGTAGTTTTAACGCATGCATTTCTTTTGCACCAATTACAAATGGAAGTGAAGGATTCATTATGTTATAAAATTTCATTGTGTATCTTACAAAACTGGACAGACAGACAGGCAGACAGACTAATTGGCAATCAAACCATATGTAAGAAAACCATTTAGTTATTAATGGTTTTTGAACATAAATGATTCTTTAAAAGTAGCCAAGGAAAATTCCAAGTATATTATATATGATTCTTTAAAAGTAGCCAAGGAAAATTTCAAATATATTATAAAGCCTCCGATGCAGGTCATAATAACACCTGCATTAGAGACTTTAAAGACGCTCCTGATTACTATGCTATGGAGGTAAAAGCAGTATATCACTTTTTGACCTTGAGTTTGAGGAGTGAATCGTTTCAACTCTAGTTTCGAAAGCTTAGCTGAGTTCAGTGTCGTTTCCATCATCATGTTTATATTCGAATGACATCTCGTTGGCCTTTTTTGTGACTTTT
>NC_090763.1:59499623-59529623 GCF_036898095.1 Palaemon carinicauda
TGTTACCAACTATATCATAATATCAACATAACAAGACGGTCTCCGGACTGACGTCTTACGCGTGTGTGTGTGTGTGTGTGTGTGTGTGCGCTGATTTTTTTTTCTTACGCTGAGAAGAAATTAGTGTGATTGCTTTCCTGGGAAGTGGACTCATTCGATTCCTTCTGAATTGCTCTTTTGGTCTTCACCTTTGAATGCTTTTAGGGAGATTGATTTAATTTAGTGGTGTTAAGGGTGTGAGCGTTTTAGATTTTATTTTTTTTATCTAACTTCCGATTATAAGACATATCAGAAATATGTGAATACTGTGTATATGTAATGAGCGTGTGTGTCTGTGTGTATACACACACACACACATATATATATATATATAATATATATATATAATATATATATAATATATATATATATATAATATATATATATATATATATATATATATATATATATATATATATATATATATATATTGGTAATATGAATGTAGATATTTTCTTAAAACATTTAAAAGGAAATTACATAGTTAGTTTGACATAATTAACAATTAATGGCTTAAAATCTCAAAACAAATAGATAATCGATATATTGTTGTGTACTTTTTGTGTCATATATTATCCAACTGTTAATGACATCTGTTAAGCTTTTTACATTTTTTTCATATATATACTTCTTTTCCATCTCTTTAGTATATACACATTATCATACACATTTTATCAATCGCAAATAGTTTTTTTTTATTTTCCTTTTTTTCCTTTTTTTCCTTTTCTCTCTCTCTCTCTCTCTCTCTCTCTCTCTCTCTCTCTCTCTCTCTCTCTCTCTCTCTCTCTCTCTCTCTCTCTCTCTCAAAACCATTATCTGTTTATTTTTGTACTCTTGTGAATTTTCTTTTAATAAAAAAAAAATGACTACTGAAATAGACCTTAGCAGTTTAATTAAGCGGAAGCGGTATAGATTCGCCTAGGCAAACGTTTTGAATAATATAAAGCGACTGCTTGCCAGCCCTGGGTGTAGTAAACCCCCTCCCCCCCCCCCGACCTTGGGTACATGTTTTGTACCACGAGTACCGTAATAATAAGTTCCTTTCAGAAAACCAGTATCCGTCTACCAAGCGTTTTCCGGCAGTATTTCAGACTCGTAATAAGTTAATCAATGTTGATTTTTTTTTCTCAAGTGGCACACAAATGAGGGCTTGAGAAGATGTTTTTTTCAATGTGAGGCGAGGCTTCGCTTTTAGCTATTAAAACAAGTGCGGTTACGGATAGAAGAAGGGGTACGGTTATGGGAGTTATAATAACGGTAATTATTATTTCTTGACTTTTATATACCTAATGTTATTGGAATTATAAAATACTCACATTCACTCTTATATATACACTCACAGACACACACACACACACACACATATATATATATATATATATTATATATATATATTATATATATATATATATATATATATATATATATATATATATTTAGTGTATGTATATTGGCATGTACACACACACACACACACACACATATATATATATATATATATATATATATATATGAATTTAGTGGATGTATATTGACATGTACACACACACACACATATATATATATATATATATATATATATATATATATATATATATATATATATATATATAATGTCTAGACACATTCTTGAGTATTTCTCTCTTGCCTCGATGCCATCAAGAGTAATTTCTGATTAAAAGATAAGCTAACTTAGTCTTAGTATTTTGAGAAAGTTCCTCAAATTTAATCCTTCATTTTTTTTTTTATTGTTAATGGGTAGGGTTTTGAATGTCGTGAATCTTATCTTTGGTGCCTGAACCTTTTTATTAACTACGGCAAGTAGTTTATGTGTATAATTTCGTTTACTTGTTTGTTATTAGGATTACACAAACGGTCATGTTTGTACTTTGATGAAGGATATATTTAAAGGAAGTCTTCTTGACTGGTAACTAGTGATTAGATTTTGGAGGAGACAGAATTTTTTTTTTTTTTTTTTTTTTTTTTTAATCGTCGCCTAACCATGTGGGGGGTTTGCATATATGCTTCATATATGTTATTTATTTTCCTAATTACTAACTACAGAGAGAGAGAGAGAGAGAGAGAGAGAGAGAGAGAGAGAGAGAGGTGAAAATGGAATTTGTTATTTAGAAGGTATATGTAGCTGTAGCCAAAGCTGATTTGTAGAATCGGACTGGACGCGATGTATCTCATGACATAGATGCATAATGGAGTGGCTTCGTTTCCTAATCTCTTTATTAAATCCTTAAGTGTTTTCAGTGTTTTGCTTTGAACGCAATTGCTTTGGTAATCTTTGTATTGAAAATATGCATCTGTTCGTGAATTGCAGCTATGGACAATTATTATTAATGCATGTAAACATAATAATGATTAGAACTTTTGCTCTTCTATGTGCTTATAGGATCTCTCTCTCTCTCTCTCTCTCTCTCTCTCTCTCTCTCGCTATGGACAATTATTATTAATACACGTAAACATAATAATGATTAGAACTTTTGCTCTTCTATGTGCTTATAGGATCTCTCTCTCTCTCTCTCTCTCTCTCTCTCTCTCTCTCTCTCTCTCTCGCTATGGACAATTATTATTAATGCATGTAAACATCATAATGATTAGAACTTTTGCTCTTCTATGTGCTTATAGGATCTCTCTCTCTCTCTCTCTCTCTCTCTCTCTCTCTTAAGTTTCATCATCTAAAGGGATAGATATCGCATTTTAATTTTTATTGACTCTCTCTCTCTCTCTCTCTCTCTCTCTCTCTCTCTCTGTCTCAAGTTTCATCATCTAAAGGGATAGATATCGCATTTTAATTTTTATTGACTCTCTCTCTCTCTCTCTCTCTCTCTCTCTCTCTCTCAAGTTTCATTATCTAAAGGGATAGATATCGCATTTTAATTTTTATTTACTGTATTTGGCTTGTTTACTTTCAACTATAAGGGGAAAAGCACGTATTTGATTTTAATGTTCTTATCCGGAGAAGTCAAGATAACTATCTTTCTTAGTGTTTTGTGAAGTAGAAAAAAATTCTATTAATTTACTGTAGAGCAAAAACAATATAAAACTTCTATTTAGTACTGTAAATCTTAACAAAATATACTTCTTATAGACTAAACAACAACAAATCTTTCAGACCAATATTAATTTAGAAACTTAGTACACATACTTCATTGAGAATTGTGAAATAACTCAGACTCCAACTGTTGAAAAAGTTGAAACTTCGGCAACCTATCACTTCACTGAAAGTTGTTGCTGGTGAACTTGTTTGGAAAATTTAAGAGGACCAAATAAAGATAGCATAAAAAAAGGACGTTATGGGTAGGCAAGAACATACCCATAGAAGTTTATATGGGAAAAGTTTGTGGACGTTTCTACGAGTTTGACCTATATTATTGCACTGCTTTGACTTTGAATAAGATTCAGAGAATTGTCATAGATCACTGGAACCATCTCTCTCTCTCTCTCTCTCTCTCTCTCTCTCTCTCTCTCTCTCTCTCTTCAGTTACGTATTAATAGCTTGAAGTCTTATGTCCATAGAAATCTGAGAAAAACATAAGAATGCATTTTTGAAGAAAATAGACTCTGTCTCTTCGAGCTTGAGAAGAAACTTGGTATATTTTTTTCCATTTTATTCATTCGAGAGGACGACCTGATGTTGTTTTGTAGCTCAACCCTGTAAAAAGCTAGGAATAGGAGGGGAACATAATGTTTTACCCAATTGTATGGATAAAATATGTGAAAAAGAGAGAAATATAGTTGTAGAAACTAACTTCAGCTTGAAGGCAATTTTTGAAAAAATCTGTACATTTTGAAAATAAATAGTTGCAGCTTATTTCATGTACACCTGGGGAAAAATAATTTTGGAAACTGACAAATTAAAAATAGGAAAAAATCCGCTAAACCAAAATTCATTAAAATGAGCTTATAACTAATTGAAATTAATTTCTGATTAAAAAATAAGCTAACTTGGTATTCTTATTATTTTGTGGAAATAGCTACTCCAAAATAAGCCAACCCGAGTCTTTCCTTGGAACTAGTCACTGATTCTATGCGAGTCACACATAAAAATAAAACTGAGCCGTTAAGGATTTGTATGTACTTGCCAGCCTAGAGAGATATGTTTTCATATTCTCCTAAGGACTCCCATACGTATGCTGTTCGCGTTTTCAGGACATCTCGCGTAAACTTGAGTTTAACAGCATACAAATAAACACACAGATGACGTTAGAGGACAGTGGGAATAAAAAATAATTATATAGTTATTATTATTATTATTATTATTATTATTATTATTATTATTATTATTATTATTACTTGCGAAGCTACAACCCTAGTTGGAAAAGCAGGATGCTATAAGCCCAGGGTCCTCAACAGGGAAAATAGCTCAGTGAGGAAAGGAGAAAAAAAGGAAAAATGAAATATTTTAAGAATAGCAACAACAATAAATAAATATTTTCTATATAAACTATAAAAACTTTAACAAAACCAGAGAAAGAGATAATAGACAGAATAGCGTGCCCGAGTGTACCCTCCAGCAAGAGAACTCTAACCCAAGACAGTGGGAGACCATGGTACAGAGGTTATGGCACTATATTATATTTACCTGTAATGGCTACCAATTATTTATTGTGTATGCTATGCAGAAGTAAAGTAATTGTATAGTTATTTTATATTTAATGGCTACCAATTATTTACTGTCTCTGCTATGCAGAAGTAAAGTAATTGTATAGTTACGTTATATTTAATGGCTACCAATTATTTATTGTGTCTGCTATGCAGAAGTAAAGTAATTGTATAGTTATATTTAATGGCTACCAATTATTTATTATGTTTGATATGCAGAAGTAAAGTAATTATATAGTTATATTATATTCAATGGCTACCAATTATTTACTGTGTCTGCTATGCAAAGGCCTACGCAATGGAAAACGATATCGATCTTAAAACGTTCGTAGAAAGCAACACTCCTTTGTGTACTACGCCGTCTATCGGGGAAGAAAAAGATTGAATAAAAACTCGCTTTCTAAGAGGCACAACCAGCTATTATTATTATTATTATTATTATTATTATTATTATTGTTGTTATTGTTGTTGTTATTTTAATTATTGTTATTATCATTATAATTATTATTATTGCTATTATTATTATTATTATTTTTATTATTATTATTATTATTATTATTATCATCATCATCATTATTATTATTGTTTAAAATTCAAGGGACTTGTAAATGTGATGCATGTATAAATGGCACAGTTTATATATATACATATATATATACATATATATATATATATGTGTGTGTGTGTGTGTGTATGTAATGAATAGGCAAAGCCTCAGTGACGTCTAAAAATCGAAGATAGTTTCTCCTCGGACAGACCTGCCCGCAAATGGTTTTCAGAAAAACAGCAGAAATACATTTACTTTTCTTCACTTATTGTTTACTTTTGACACGTTTGTGTGTGTGTATATATATATATATATATATATATATGGGCAAAAGCCGTAAATCATCCATCCGAGTTAGGATGTAAATTTATTGGTGTCTTAGTCAGAATATTTCATGAAAAGTGAAAGTAATCAAGGCAGCAATGGCTAATTATCCAAGTACTGCATTAAGAATGTATGATGTGAAAACATATTCGATCTTAGGCGCAATAATGTTGGCTGAACAATGGGCCTCATGTTTGCTATGGGCATAAAGACTTCGTTAACCGCCCCCCCACTCTCTCTCTCTCTCTCTCTCTCTCTCTCTCTCTCTCTCTCTCTCTCTCTCTCTCTCTCTGTTAACCCCCCTTCTCTCTCTCTCTCTCTCTCTCTCTCTCTCTCTCTCTCTCTCTCTCTCTCTCTCTCCTCTCTCTCTCTCTCTCTATATATATATATATATATATATATATATATATATATATATATATATGTATATTTATATAGATCACTTGGAAATATCCATTGTAAGCTGTCTTTCAAGAAGGCATTATTGGAAAGGCAATCTTCCCTTATTCTTGAACCCTCCCCCCCCCCCCCCCCGTTTGCCTACTTTCTGATGTTCCTTTCACTTTTCCTTTGCAGTATTGCAAGTAACATTGCAGTTTTATCAAGTTTAATATTCCCAGTCTTTTTGGTGCATTTTCCTCCATGTTTCTACATTGTTGTTAATCCATTTCTCTTCATTTTTCCTTATTCCACAGCAAGTTCTGTATTGGTTATTTGAAGGCGAAGACTGGCGTTTGTAATAGTTAGTTAATGTGTTATTCTGCATTATCTTTTAATTGACTTTTCGTGAAACTTTATTCAATCTCGAAATTTTCTGATTAATGTATCCTTTCTGTATTGATGGTTGATTATGAGTTGTTCTAAGTTGAGAGATTGATTAATCTGTTGTTGGAGAAGTGGGAGTAATGAATCTTGAAAGCTGATCCCTTTTTTAATGGAACTTATTTATGTATTTTGGGAAATTTGTAAATCCTGTTTTATTATATGCTAATTTTAGATACTGTTCACGGCATATACTGTATATACAGTATACACAGACACACGCACACACACACATATATATATATATATATATATATATATATGTATGTATGTATATAAATTGTTGACTTTCATGTCCCACATCTGTATCTATTCTGCGAAATACAGATTCAGTAATACTTCGGTCAATCGAATTCTGCAGTTAGTTTTCTCTCTCTCTCTCTCTCTCTCTCTCTCTCTCTCTCTCTCTCTCTCTCTCTCTCTCTCTCTCTCCTCTCTCTCTCTCTCTCTCTGGGTGAGTTGTTGGTCCAGAATGCTGTATATGATCTGTTTACTTTAAAAATATATTTCAACTTCAGTTTCAATTATAATATTCTTGACAAATTAATAGTAGAAATTTTCTTTAAATGCTACTGTCAGGCATTTACATTTATCAATCTATTAGAAACATCCATGCTTGACATTATGTTGGACGGGGGTTGGAGACCTGCTCAAGCTCGATAGTTTCTAGTAGTGTCTACATCCTCCCCATCCTTGTGAGCAAGGCATGGAGCTTGATTTTGGGGAAGCCTATAGATCTACCTGCTGAGTCATCAGCAGCCATTCCCTGGCTCACCCTGGTCCTAGCTTGATGGAGAGGGGACTTGGGAGCTGATTTGTCTCTATGACATTGTCCTGTCCCTTGCCTTTGCGTTTCATGAGCGACCTATAAATCTTTATATGTATAGTCTTGCAAAGATTCAGCTTTTTAACTATAGTCCATTTCTTTTATCGAGGCAGATTTGCACCGACTCACAGCGGTGCCCTTTTAGCTCGGAAAATTTTCCTGATCGCTGATTGGCTAGAATTATCTCGTCCAACCAATCAGCGATCAGAAAACTTTTCCGAGCTAAAAGGGCACCGCTGCGAATCGGTGCAAATATGCATCGCTAAAAGAAATTGACTATAGTGTATAACATTTATGGAATATGTTTTACTGCACGATCTCTCTTTAGCGAAGAGATTCTCGCCATCACGGTCGTATCGTCTCATGTGTTTTATAATTGATTATCATTACCTGTCAAGACATCTATATTGTTTTCATTTGATATATGAGGAAAACAATACTCCATATCAAGTCATCCGAATAATCTAAGTTTTATATAATTGGTGACTATCCCTCCATATTAAATCGTGCTTGTGTTATAATGTGATTCCATGTTAAGCCATTATAACCAAGTATTATAACTTTTTTAAGTCTTCCATGTCTAATTTTCATGTAACTTGAATACCTCTGTTTATTAATTCATGCATTTTCATCAAATTTAAAAAAAAGTAAATAATTACAATGAAATCATCTATGTCTTCTGATATTTGGTGAATGTGACCACTGCTTAAAAAGTAAATCTTGTCTTATTTCAATGCAAATGATAAATACCACCTTTTATTGCGTCATTCGTTCATGGTTTTGGAAGAGGGTTTGAGATGACACTAGAATGTGGCTCACGTAATGGAATGGTACACATTTGTCATCTAATATCCTGAAGGATACAGTTTACCTCACTCACAGCAGCGTATGCAGGCGCTTGAGTGACCCTTCCGACCCCCGTGTGTCCTGTTACCTCATTTGTAAGCATTTATATCCCTACGCCTACGTGTGGCCATGTGCGACCTGATGTGAAAAGCTGCATTGATTCGCACATATTTTGCAAGCCGTGTAGGGGCAGACTCGTAAGCGTTTAACCTTGAATTCATGTTTACCAAATTAGTTTCACTTCTAGCTAACGATGCACTAACTAGTGTTTGCTCTGCGCATTGTATGCATAAGTATGTGAATGCAATTAAGGAGGACCGAACATCTCTGGTTGTTGTTTCCCACCGAGCTCCAGCAGCGAAGACACTGGACAGCAAGCTCAGCTTGCTCATTCACAAATATGGTTAAAGATCCTCCTGCGTGATTTATCACATTACATATCCTTTAATCCAACTGTTTGACCCACCGCAAAATGCTGCTTCTGTTCATAGAGAAATCACACCTCTTGGACGACCGTCCTTGCACATACTCGCAGACACTCACAACACACAAGCGTTGTTACACCTGGATAAATACAACACACAAGCACAAATATACACATACTCAGCAGACAGGGCGCTGGAGATAGCGAGGTTGCCAGCTAGCCAAATGGAAAGGGACCCAGCAGCAGAAGGCAGCAAGTAGTCTACCAGTCTCCCACCGCAATTCAGTCGCCGGTCTGGGTCGGTCTGGCCAACGCTGGCCTCCAAACCCCCTCCTTTTTGGTGTTGATGACCACTGCTGTCTCTTTGCTGCTGTGCCATGTGTGTGTGCGTGTGTGTACGACCTGTCCGTGTGTGTGTTTGTGCGTTTCTCTTGTCCCGTGAGGGACACAGCTAGTAGTGCTTCTGCTTCCGAATTCCTAAGTGGTAATGATCATTTGTTTTTTTCTGTGAAGGAATTTATCCCTGTTTGTTGAAATGTGCGAAATCTTGCAAGTTCTTTTTTTTATTATTTCTCTGGAGTGATAACAATATGGCCTTTGAGGTGAGTGATGTTAATTTACGTTTTTATCAAGTGGCGTAGTGCAAGGGATGAGGGGGTATGCCAGACAAAAGCAGTGGCGTGCGAAGTGCAGTGATTGCACCAAGCAGACTGGGGGCCAAGACTGTGAGAAAGAGGTTGGGAGATCGAGGTAATGTACACACCCCCATGTAACCTCTTCAGCTCCTTCCAGGTTATGACACAAACGTCCATGACGGGGGGTTTAACCCCCCACGTAATACCCTTCCAAAAATAGAAATTGTAATATGGTTTTAATCGGAGCCTGGAAAGGGACAGGGGCATACCCAACGGTGTGATAGTGGAAGTTTTGAAAGAAAAGAAGAACAGGAAAGAACGGGGTTGAGGAGAAGTACCAACAACAGCAGTAGGTGACAGTCGCTGTTTGGTAGTCGAGATGCATCTTGCAACAGTGACACTTTGGTTGTTTTTGTTTAGTGAAGCGACAGGGAAGACCAGGAGAAGGTAGCGAAACTGGGAATGATTTGATATCATTCCAAGCATGTTTTCCGTGATTATTTGACGAGTTACTAGTTACTACGGTGCTGTCGATGGTTTGATAGATAGAATACCATATATATATATATATATATATATATATATATATATATATATATATATATATAAGTATATGTGTGTATATATATATATATGTGTGTGTGTGTGTGTGCGTGTGTGTGTGTGTGTGTGTGTAAGTGAAATTAGTTGGAAATTAGTTGATAAAGAAAGATAGATATACAGGAGAGAAGAAAAGGCATAGATGTATATATATATATATATATATATATATATATATATATATATATATATATATATATATATATAATATGTGTGTGTGTATTTTCTCTCTCTCTCTCTCTCTCTCTCTCTCTCTCTCTCTCTCTCTCTCTCTCTCTCTCTCTCTCTCTCTCTCGTTCACTTTTTAAATCCCTTGCAATGAGGTTGCACTTTGCCTCTTGAGGTCATGATAAATATCCCTCGCGAGGAATGTCCCAGGACTTTTGTTATCCTTGTTCTTTATTGTTTGCATAAATGGACCGAGATGTTTGTTTTCGAATTTAAATATTATAAATTATAATAAATGTGATATGAATCGCTGTATGAGTGGCACAGTGCCTTACAATACTGTTCACGATGAAGAGGCTGATATGAAAGCGAGCACGATATAGTGTTATTTTTTTATCAGTTCTGTCGTATATAACATAAAGAGGAATTAAAATGAGTATAAGGAAACGTAAATATACTTAGAAAAAAAAAATTAACAAAGGAAGGCAGTTTATCAATAAGCCATGTCTAACAGTATTAGCCCAAGCTGACAATAGGCCAGTTCTTTTTGTAACTATCTATCTATCTATCTATCTATATATATATATATATATATATATATATATATATATATATATATATGTGTGTGTGTGTGTGTGTGTGTGTGTGTGTGTGTGTGTGTGTGTGTGATTTGAAAATCAGACTTCACCGGACCGGAAGCTATAGTTTCGAGGTCATGTAAAAACTGCCTTGTGGACTGATTAAATAAGCTACATTTTAAGACGAGAATTTTCTTGCTTTAGTTGATCACCACATTTATATCAATATAAAGAGGTTAGTCTCCATCTCTTTCATCTGTACAAGGAAAAACAAAGTTAGACTTGACGTTTATAATTACCGATGTTTGTTTGTTTGTCCCTATAAGATAATAACGAAAATGCTGAAGGATTTTAATGAAATATTTGGAAAGGGTGAGCTACAAATCACTCAAAGAGTTGATTTAACGTTAACAAAAGCCATTGTAGATTTAGGTATTGGTTAAGTTATTAGTGTTATCTATTAACTCTTGCGTATATTATGCTTTTTTTTTCCTTTTTTTTTGTGGATTTTTACGGAAATTGTAGCAAATGTGGACCTCGTGAATGGCAGCAAGTAACTATAATTTAGGCTTGATCTAGTTCACGGTCAGGGCTCCATATGGACATTGGGTATATTATTCACCTTTAACGGATGTTTGAAGTCTCTAAATGCCCTTGTTTTTATTGTTGTCCATAGTTTATCTGGAACTTCTGACAGGATAATCTCTCGCAACGTGAAATAAATTAAAGGTCCTTCATTCTCAACGAAGCAAAGGCTTCATTGATGACATTTACTTATGTAACCCGTGAAAGTTGCAATAATTATCTTTTTCATATTAAAATGCTTAAAAGAATACTTAATTTGCGTGGTTTCAGGAACAAAATTATTGCCTAGATTCATTTGGCTATATTTGATATATTACTGTAGATTATGAGGCGAATAAATTTATCTGGTTCATTTTATGAGCGATTACCCTGTTTTCACTCTGCATCAATTTTCTAAACAAATTATTCTTTTTTCACCCGACTTGGCAACTACTACTGTACAATCTCATCAGCAACGGATTTGTGTTCCATCCCGCCAAAGTAAGAGATGCAGCAATTAAACCCTAACCCCCCCCCCTCCCCCGCCCTCCACCTCTCTTCAACCTAGAACCGCAATACCCTCTATTTCATTTCACTAGATCAACAGATTTAAAAATCAACTCTCATACAATCAAGCATGTCAACAGGTTCTATTCCTTCTTACTCTATATTCAATTTAATTTTTTTTTAATGAGGAGCATTTGCACTGACTCTCAGAGTGCCCATTTAGCTCGGAAAAGTTTCCCACTTGTCGATTGGTTAGACAAAATAATTCTAACCAATCAGCTATTAGGAAACTTTACAGAACTAAAAAGGGCACCCCTGAGAGTCAGTGCAAATGCTCCTCAGTAAAAAAAATTGAGTATAGTAAATATTGAAACTGGTGAAACAGAATCGATCACTGAGAGAAGTAATTACTGATTTATTTTTGTGCTTTTTCGATAGATGAATATTTGCGAGTAACTGTTTTCATCGCTTGGCTAAATTCGCTTTGAAAATTAGCGGTTGAAAATTGTTGTTATACCAACATGGTTAAAATGTATTGGAACTAGATAGTTTTTCCCTTTGATGGACAATATATGCGAAAATGGGTGTAGAAATACATTGATATGAGAGAGAGAGAGAGAGAGAGAGAGAGAGAGAGAGAGAGAGAGAGAGAGAGAAATTAACATTTCTCTAAAATAATTATCATTTACCAAGTATATTTATTGTATATAATTAATCCTATTTATTTTACCCCCCCCCCCCTCTCTCTCTCTCTCTCTCTCTCTCTCTCTCTCTCTCTCTCTCTCTCTCTCTCTGTCTGTCTCTCTCTCTCTCTCTCTCTCTCTCTCTCTCTCTGAGTACGCAAGTAGGCTATTTCAGTCCCACGTCTCACATTTTACGACGCCATGTGTACTATGCGCAACTTGCTTTAGGTTATGAAAATTATTATATGCCTCCCCGGAAGTGGTCACCGAGACGAGAAAGCTACTGCTTCCCTTGGTCCAAAGATTAGTACTTATTATGTTTTATAATGATCAAGAAACAGTTTCAAATTATTATTATTATTATTATTATTATTATTATTATTATTATTACTACTACTACTACTATGTACTATAATAATGAAGAACCAGTTTCAAGAATTTATTATTATTATTATTATTCTTATTCTTATTATTGTTATTATTACTAGAGTACCTGAACCGTCAAAAATGACATCTAAATATTTAGATAGATATGCACACACATGAACAAATACAGAATATTTCGATAGATATGCACACACATGAACAAATACAGAATATTTCGATAGATATGCACACACATGAACAAATACAGAATATTTCGATAGATATGCACACACATGAACAAATACAGAATATTTAGATAGAGATGCACACACATGAACACATACAAATTTAACTCTTTCCATCCACTCCCACTTTCCTAACTACAACCCGCTGGTTCGGCGATTTGTGGTGGTGTTGTTTCCGAGTTTACCTCTCTGGTATCCCCCCCCCCCTCTCACCAGGGAATTAATACTCCCTCTCCATCCAGAGCGTGAAAGGAAGTATATATATATATATATATATATATATATATATATATATATATATTATTATTATTATTATTATTATTAACTAAACTACAACCCTAGTTGGAAAAGTAAGATGCTATAAGCCCAAGCTCCAACAGGGAAAAATAACCCAGTGAGCAAGTGGAATAAGGAAATAAACGATATAAGAAGTAATGAACAATTAAAAAGAAATATTTTGAAAAACATTAACAACAGTAATACAGGTATTTCATATATATATATATATATATATATATATATATATATATATATATATAATCAGCCACTTCCTCTATATTATATATTGGGAAGTTATTATTATTATTATTATTATTATCATCTTGATTTCGGAAAACGAGGAAAAGACCAATGTGGTTTGGCCACAGTGGGAAATCTGATGTTGAACCCCCTCTTGCGGTAACATAGGAAGAGAAGATGGCAAACCAATATGGCCGTGTAGTAGTATCAGGTTATTGTTCCAGCGATCAGGTTTTCTTGACATCAAATAATATTTGGAGGAATGGCGGGGAAATGCGAACGCAATCTTAACCTGTTTTTAGACATCTGTACTTGCGTGTAAGTTTGTAATTATTTCCATTACCCGTTTCCATATTGTATTTACCTCCTCAGGTTATTTTCCTTGCTTTTAACTTTTCTTGGAGTTTTCTTGCTTTAGATTACACTTGGCACAATATTTTATCCCATTTCTCTTTTTATAATTTGTATATGAAAGATCTATTCTAATATTGTTACTGTTCTTACAATATTTGATTTTAATTGTTCATTACTTCTCTTATAGTTTATTAATTTCCTTGTTTCTTTTCCTCACTGGGTTATTTTTCCCTGTTGGACCCCTTGGGCTAATAGCTTCCTGCTTTTCCAACTAGGGTTATAGCTTTGCTAGTAATAATAACAATAGTTTTTAACATAAGTGTAGTTTTATATTTTAATTTTTATATCTTAAGAAATAGTGTTTGGCTACTCTGGCTAGACAGATTCATCTTAGCTCCCCCCTAAGATTTTGAAATTAATCATTAATAATTCTACTATACGCATTCCTCCGATCTGTCAAAGCTCTCCTGTACTGGGTATCCATCTTCATCCATTCCCCCGATGCCTCATCCATCATCGTTCTTCGTATTGCTAGCGCATGACAAGACGCTTATTGCTTGATCGTCCTCTTCCTATTTTCGTCTTCCTTTTATCATTTTCTTTTTGCCACTCATGAATGGCCTAGGCAAGGGACAGTGGCATTGCTCTATCGAGCGGGACAATGCCCTAGAGACTGACCATATATACATATGAAGAGCGCCAAGCCCCCTCTCCACCCAAGCTAGGACCAAGGAGTGCCAGGCTATGGTTGCTGATGACTTAGCAGATAGACCTATAGATTCCCCCAAATTTCCCATCTTTACCTCACAAGGATGGTGAGGTTGCAGAGACCAAAGAAACTATAGAGTTTGAGCGTGACTCGTACCACTGTCTGTCATTCACCATTCAGTCCTTTACCATCCATGTATAGAGTGTATCCTAATTTTATCCAATTACCAACTCTGATATCATTATCGGGTAATTTCAATTGATTTTTAAATGATGCTACGTTTGTTGTGCATATGTGTGAAATAGCCTAAATACATAAATTCATATATAGATATAAATACATTCATACTTAGCTGCTCAATTGGCTATTTATAATGTTGATTCTGAATAGAGGAACTTTGAAGTAACTGCAACTTTTTATGATTATAAAATTTTCCAGAAATAAATTCCATATCAGGTTACCTAACTTATGTTATGTTTGTGGATTTTCTATATATTTTGCATGTTGTTATACCGTATATGTACATACACACACACACACACACACACATATATATATATATATATATATATATATATATATATATATGTGTGTATGTTTATGAAAGATTAAAAATAAATAAATCAGACAGTGGCTAGGTTAAGAAAAAATTGGAAACTGTATGGACATGAGTCGTGGTATGACAATGAAACAATATCCAACAGATTTTGTGGATATGAGAACAAAGCCCTCAGAAGAATATTGGGAGCTAAATGGCAGGACAGGATTAGAATCGAAACTATTAGAGAAACTACTAGAGTGCCATATGTGGATGAGATCATGGTGGGGAGTAGATGGAGATGGTTTAGGCATGCTCCCGAAGAGAGATTAGTTCACCAAACTAGGCACTAGAAGAGTTGGAAGACCCAGGCCTACATGGCTGCGGGCTATGAAGCGTAAAGTTGATGATGAATGGAAAAGCATTGATTTAAAAGCTCACGATAGCGACGACTGGCGAAATCTAACCGAGGCCCTTTGCCTCAATAGGAGTAGGAGATGATGATGCATATATATATATATATATATATATATATATATATATATATATATATATATATATATATGTATATGTATATATATATATATATTATATATATATATATATATATATATATATAATATATATATATATATATAAAATCACAAGACAAAAAGTTTATCTTTTGCATTATATGAATATGGAGATTTTTTTTATTGTATTATTTATTTTTTTTTTTTTAGATGTACCCCACTGCTCAGTTTCCGCCAGCTGACATCTAATTGGATATTTCTCCACTAATAGCGGGTGTTTATGTCAGCCGAATATTGCTTAGCATTTCCCAACGCTTTCCTCAGGTGGGACTAACATGAAAATAAATCCTTCGTTTTTACGACCAGTGCAAAAATGGCTGGCTTGGAGTCGCGCCCATCCACCTCGGTTTCCTGGGAGGTCAATTTATTAACTGATCACATAATCTGGCGTTACATCACTGAAGGGGTCATTGGCCTATAAGTTCCAGTGAACATCTGGTGGGGTGGGGTTGGAGAGAGAGAGGCGTCGATTTGGGATAAGTACTATAAACCCACGGTCTAGACATAGACCTTGTATAAACCAAATAGGCGAGTTTGGTCTGGTATGTAATGGGTGACTGTGAAGCATAAAAATGAAAATATAATTATATCATATGATGATGGCGACTTTTTTCATTTTTTTTTTTTTTTTTCATCAATGTTCCTTATTCATGTGCGAAACCCCCGTTTTATTCCCCTGGTCATTGAACATTTAGAATTGAGCTCAGGTGCTAAGCAGGTCTCAAGTTCCGTTTTCTATGTGATGAACAGCAGGAATAATCAGTCTTTATTACCACGTGGGTAGAGCACAATAAGCATTTACCTAGATCTACTTCTGAATTCAAACTTGAATCAAGATTAAATTGAATTCCAATATTGAATTTCTTTTGTCCTGTTCTAGCAGAGGGGAGAAAAAAAATAGTTTTTTCTTTTTTTCATCGTGAAACAAACATTTGTGTTCTCGGTAAATGAGAAATAACTGCTTGATTGGTAAAACAAAGCCGTAAATAATCAGAAAGAAGAAACCCAATTAATTGAGAAAAGTAGATTACAAAATGAATAACATACTTTATGCTATTGCACATATCTCAAGAATATTAGATTGAGAAATATTTAAACCAATAGATGAAATTGATATGGACAAATTGGTGTATTTGTTTCTTTATCTATGAATTTTCAAAAATAAACATAAACGAACTTGACAAGGCTCTTTCAATAATTCTCGGAAAGAAACAAGTCCGAGACATGACTTGCAGTATGAATAGTGTAGGCCTATTAATAATGGCGTAATTCATTATCGTCTGGTTATTTAAATATCTTATTTCGTTATGCAATCTATCTTCAAGTATTATTATTATCATTATTATTATTTTGTTGTTATTATTATTATTATCATTATTATTATTATTGTTATCATTATTATTATATTATTGTTATTATTATTATTAGTTATCATTATTATTATATTATTGTTATTATTATTATTATTATCATTATTATTATATTATTGTTATTATTATCATTATTATTATTATTATAATTATTATTATTGTTATTATTATTATCATTATTATTATTATTATTATTATTATTATTATTATTATAGCAGCAACTCTAGTTGGAAATACAGAAAATAGCATTTGAGCACCAACAAGGAAAATAGCCCGCTGAGAAAACATTAAAAGAATGTAAAGGTACACTAAAAGAAAAAACAAAAACAGAATATACTAATATTAATAAATAGCATTGTTAAACAGATATATAAGTAACATCATCCAAGGAACCGGAGTATATAACCAATTTTTTTTTTTTTTAATGTATCCGTTTTGTTGTCGTCTGTGCTCATTCAATACCAATTCCAGTTATGATGGAATGCTGCATCTGGCATGATGGAATGCTGGGATAATCTGAATGAGACTGAACGAAGGATTTCCAAACCGTAAAACCTTTTTTTTTTCTTTTTCCTGAGATGAATAATTTTTTTTTTCTTGTATTGCCAAAGTTTACGACGAAGCTCGATATTTGATATTTACTCTAACCAAATTATTGAACGAAGGATTTCTAGATTATAATTTTTTTTTTTTTTTTTGTCCTGATATGCCAAAGTTTACGATGAAGCTCAATATCTGATAATTATTTCTGCCAAGTTATTCCATTAGATTCTTTATTCTTTCTCTATCATTTTGTAGGTTAAGAATGTAATCCTTGCTGTGGGATCTTGCCGTGAAATCCTTGTAGAATTTGCGTAATGTTCTTACTCCTAAGGGCTTGGCTGACATTGGACGCTAGTTAACGAAATGATTTAAACTTGTTTTTATCTGCAAGTGTCCCTCAGGTACTTTAGCTCTTTTTATTTTTAAACTCGGATGTTATTTGCATTAACTTAGAAATAATTACTGTATAATGAGAGAAGTAGAGATAGATAGATAGCAATGATATAAGGGAGAGAAAGACATACATAATTAGTTTAAAGGTTAAAAAGCCACTTAAGAATGGCAGAGACAAGGGACAGTGGGATTGTCCTATCCAGCAGGGCAATGCCCTAGAGACTGACCATATAGACATATGACCAGCGCCCAAACCCCCTCTCCACCCAAGCTAGGACCAAGGAGGGCCAGGCAATGGCTGCTGATGACTCAGCAGATAGACCTGTAGGCTCAACTAAAATCCCCATCCTTAGCTCACAAGGATGGTGAGGTTGCAACAATCAAAGGAACTAACGAGTTTGAGCGGGACTCGAACCCCAGTCACAAAATTTTCTTTAAATCCTTAGAAGGTTGGATTAAATGCAATACTAGTGTATGCTACCCGTCAAAAGTGACTGCTAATTGTTTAAATAGATATGTACAACACACAGATTCAACCATTCCCACCCCACTCAACCCCCCCCCACCCCCTTTCATAACAACAACCCCTCTCACCAGGGTATGACTATTCCCTATCCCCTTACACAAGGGACGGGGAGAGACCAAGTGGTTATAAGTTAGGTAATGCCACTGAGTGGTACCGCAAATGATATATACATATATATATACACACATATTTATATATATATATATATATATATATATATATATATATATATATATATATATACATATATATATATATATATGTATATATATATATGTATATACATATATATATATATATATATATATATATATATATACTGTATATATATCATCATCATCCTCATCATCTCCTGTGCCTACTGACACGAAGGGCCTCGGTTAGATTTCGCCAGTCGTCTCTATCTTTAACTTTCAATTCAATACTTCTTTTATATATATATATATATATATATATATATATATATATACATATGTGTGTGTGTGTGTTTGTGTGTGTGTGCGCGTGTGTGTATATATATATATATATATATATATATATATATATATATATAAGAATGATTACATTTTAAAGTATGGAAAAGTAACCATACAACTATTTATATGTTTTTTCTAATATTTCTACGCTGTGAGATAATGGGCCTCGGAGTCGTATTTGGCCCCATAGTCCCAAATGCCCCATTCATGATCTTCCGGGAACAAGATACGTATCGGAATTCTTGTTTCCTGACGTTTGTCCCTCGGGAATTCGGCCTTTGTGGCGAAGGTAACGGAAGCCGCTGTTGAAGAATTCCGTCGTCTCAACTAAAAAAAAAAAAAAAAAAAAAAAATTCTAGTTTTACGCTATGGTTTCTAATTAGTGAGTTTGTAGGTGCATGCGTGCGAATGAATGAAAATAATCTTATATATGTGTGGGTATATAAGTCTTGGCTCATTGGCTTTTATGCAATATATTGTCACTGCTACTCTGTGGACGATACTGGTGTGGTCGGACAAATTGCGTTAAGTGCATTTAGATATGTTTTTTTTCAAGTTTTAAATTTATTAAGTTATTTTTTTCTTTATATGATGTTTAAACGAAATTGAATTATCCATGATGAAGGGCTTTATCAAACTGAATATAATTCAATTTTTTGTGAGGTGTAATTTTTCAATGATTTACAGACCATTATTCTGTAGAGATAGAAAATCTAAATTTTAATTTAATTTTGATGCTCATAATGACTGAATTATAATAGCATTTTCTATATGTGAAATATACATAGAATTTGGAATTCTAATCCAGAAGGCCAGTGACGTCTACTCAAGTTACTCAAACCAGTGCTTCAGACATCATTCATATTGTGTCCTTTGACGATGAGGTTAAGGTAGATGCATTTTCATATGATTTAATGTAGAGTAGCCTTTATTATTATTATTGTTATTATTATTATTGTTGTTGTTGTTGTTGTTGTTGTTGTTGTTGTTATTATTATTATTATTAATATTGATATTATCATTATTGTTATTACCATTATTGTTGTCGTTGTTGTTGATATTTCTGAAGTTAGTACTTCATGATTGGGGGGTGGGGGGTGGGGGGCGGCATGAAAATTATCGCCAGAAAAATGGAAGGGATATTAATAAAGAAAATGCCTTTAGCTTTTTAAACCCGATTGGGTAATCTTTTCCTATAAGGTTAAAAGAGATTCATTCCATATTACGTTTCCCTCGGATTGCTGGCAGAATTGAAAACCAGTGAGTAAGAATAATATTAATTAAATGAACTTTCTACTGAAAACATCTCCAGGTAAATTACTTTAATCTATTATTTTTTATTCATTCGTTTTCTTGAGACGTTGCGTTGGCGTGCGAAACGGACAACATAGTTTATACTTTAATACCACCGTCAGTGTGCAAATTCTAAAACTTATTATAATTCCTGGGTAAACGAATTATTCAATAAGCCTTTTGATCTTAATTTCCTCCCTTACGAAGATAGATGAGATTGAGATACAAGTAACTCGTTCGCTTATATGAGAAGATTTACTGTGGAGTTTCGTTTTGATTTTTCCAGCGCAAGATCTAATGAGTAAAATTTCATTATTGGTTCGATTTTGCTCTTAGAGAAAGAAGGGAGATCGGTTTAGATATATTTGCTGTGGTTGGAGGACTTTTGGTATAAAGTTCGCTGTCCCTTGATTTTCATGAAAAATAATAATAATGATAGATGCAGTGGTTTTTTTTTTTTTTTTTTTTTTTTACTAATTCTATTGAAATGAACATTTTAACTGATTAAGACTTCTAAAAGTGACGCTGTATTATCCATCAAGTTTTTTTTTTTTTTTTTTTTTTCCTCCGTATACATGATTGCAAGAGCCCGTGCTTGGCGGCAAGAGCCAGGTAATCCTAAACAACATTTAGATCGACCAGTGCCATTTCAGTATAAAAAACCCCATCCCATATTTCAAAAATAATATTATGGTAAGCCACCCCTCCTTTATGGTAACAAACTCTCTTCATTATCTAGCAACTCTTTCGATTATGAGAAATTTCACTATCTCTAGCCAAGTACTTATTATTTGTTATTTTTAGCAATGGCCGGCAAAGATTTTTATCCATTTTATCCCGAAAAGACTTGATGTGAATATCACTGTTGGATACTACCTTAGCATATTAATGATGATATTAGTCATGCTTCCCTAGTGGGAAATAATGCTAGTATTAGTCACGCTGACCTAGCGGGGTTTTATGGTAATATTATTCACTTGTAATTAGCAGAATGTACTGATCATATTAGTCGCGCTGACCTAGTGGGATGTACTGATTTCATTAGTGCTGATTTTATTTGTCATGCTGCCGTAACTGAAGCTTTTCATATCTGATAAGCGAGGGAAACCAGAATTTATATCACAGCTGCTATTGGTAGGCAACTGTTCAAACCAAATTTGTTATTGTTTATTTTTTTAGATTGACTAATTTTTACTGTTATTGGAGCGCCTTTGATGGCTAAATCAATTCGCTTTCATGGATTTTAACGGGGACGAAATTATTGGAAGTTACGTTATATTAAAACTTGAAATATAAATTGATAATCGTTTAACAATCATCAGAAAATATAGTAAAAAAAAAGCTCGATTACTGTTTTATACACAAATGGTAATCATTTTCCTTATTATTGTTATTATTATTATTAGTGTTATTATTATTATTATTATTAGTAGTAGTAGTAGTAGTAGTAGTAGTAGTAGTTGTAGTAGTAGTAGTAGTTGTAGTAGTAGTATTAGTAGTAGTAGTACTATTACTAGTAGTAGAAGTAGAATAATAGGAAAGGTGTTGAAAGTAGGAATTGCAATAAATGCATGTTGTACTAACAAAGATGATATCGAATTGAGTTTTGTACTTGTGTTTATTACATTCTCCAAATTATTAAATTGGAGAAATTTCTCTAAATTCTTGCCCATTTCAGAAATCCCAGAGAAATCATTTTCGCTCAATATGTCCAGTAAAATATTTTACTCACCACTTGTACTTTCGTAATAATTGAAAATGATTTATAGTGATCTTTTATCTGCTTTTAAACAGCCCTAACTTTCGTAATAATTGAAAACTATTCATATTGATCTTTTATCTGCTTTTAAACCGCCCTATGAATGGCAACGATGCGACAGAAAGTAGTTATTAGACAGTTATTAGGCAGGTTTTCACTCGGTCAGTAAACAGTAAAAGGTTATGGGGGACCTTCTTGGAAGCAGAATTTATCAGGGGTTTAATTGGGGAGTTTTCAGAGTCAATGACCTTAGATGTCAGGATGCAAGATAACTGATAATCAATTAATTGGGGAGTCGTTTCTAATTTGCCTTTTTCTCTTGAGGAATTTTTGTAATTCTTACAAGCTGTTTACATACAATTTAACTTCGGACTTGCATATTTCTGATATCCATGTAGCTGTCTGTTTATTTTTTTTTTATTTTTTTTTTTTTTTTTTTTTTTTTTTTTTTTTTTTTTTTACTTATATTTTGTGTGTATTATAACCTACATGTTGTAAAATAGTGGTTTATTACTCCTGCTGAAAATCAGTGGTACAGTAGTCGATATCGGCTAAAAACCTCAACACTAATGACTTGCTTAGATACAAGAAGGTTGATCTCTTCTTTCACCCTCTTCCTTCCACTCCTTCAAGGGATAAATGGTGTGTGTATATGTGTGTGTGTGTGTATATATATATATATATATATATATATATATATATATATATATGTGTGTGTGTGTGTGTGTGTGTGTGTGTATTTATGTATGTAGATAATAAATTGCAGTGTGTATACTTATATTTACTTGGTTTAACCGGCAGTCTACAGGTAATCAACAAGTAATTATACAAGTATGCTGAATGAAGTTATCCTGAGGTCTGGATTATCTTTCCGACCCTATATTACTGTCATATCTAACTGTATTGATGCACTAATACATGAAGGTTTTTTTTCACCTTATGCCCCCCCCCCTTCTTTTTTTTTTTTTTTTTTTTTTTTTTTTTTTTTTTTTTTTTTTTTTTAACGGGGCTTAATTCTAGGTGTTACTTATGTAGATTTTCAAATATTTTTAAATATTAATGGAATAAGGATGCGTACCCGTCTCCCTACAAATCGTTTGTGATATTTTGTGTACTCTAAATATTGACCAGACCCAACGCTGCCTAACTTTTCTGATCGAAAGACCATGGTGTGTTTGTGTGTATGTTTTATACATGTTTGTGTGAGCATGTGTGCGTGTGTGTGTTTGTGCTTGTCTATATTAAGTTGAGAAAGTTCGATAGTACTGTGTACTTCACTTTTAAGTAATAATGAAATTCGTTCAGGAGTTCTAGCATGGTCACTTTTTTCATGGTTTGATATTTTATTACTTTCACTCCTGCAAGTAAGAAATCAAAACGCAATTCGTTGATCAAATTATAAGTTATGTTGTAATTCCAACTTTCAAGAGGATGTTCATGAACAATGTTGCGTTGTTAGGTTAATATAAACCTGTCAATTAATCCATGATCATGTGTCAGCATTATATATTTCTTTTTTTCTGTTTATTTTTAATTTAATCGATAAACTTTAAAAAGAAAATTTCTTGCCTTTCCTAACTAAAGCAATATAATTTGAATCTGCTGAGTGGAATTGCAAATAAGTTTTGTAACGATCTGAGAAACATGTTTTCGTCAATTATTTTGCTGAAAAAGTCGATGATATATGAATTATTTATCGGCTTACTTAATCTGAGAAGAAATTACACCGTTCCATTTCAACGCCTCCTCTCCCACTCCCCCAGATTATTTTTTTTTTTTCATCGTAAATAAATTGGATGAGAATAAAAATGTCTTTTCGGCCGAACTAAGCATTTGAACAACTATTATACAAAGAACTCTTGATAAAGGTTTTATTTATTTCAGAAAGAGAGACGCATGGTATTTGATTGCAGTGGCTTATTGGAAACGTCCCTGCCTGGCGATAGCCGGACAGAGGTTCGGCTAAGGATGGGGGCTTTGGGGGAGCCTATAGGTTTACCTGCTGTCTCATCAGCAGCCATTGCCTGGCCCTCCCTGATCCTAGCTTGACCGGGGAGGAGGTTTAGGCGTTTGTCATATGTATATATGGTCAGTCTCTAGGGCATTGTCCTGCTAGCTAGGGCACTGTCAATGTCCCTTGTCTCTGCCATTCATGATCGGCCTTTAAACCTTTACGTAATGATAACAGGTGTGTAAAACTATATGAAAGAGAGAGAGAGAGAGAGAGAGAGAGAGAGAGAGAGAGAGAGAGAGAGAGAGAGAGAGAGAGAGATCGGTCAATATTAAATTAATCTAGTCAGTTTGGTTCCAAGAACAATCATCAAAGATGTTCCTTAGAGAGAGAGAGAGAGAGAGAGAGAGAGAGAGAGAGAGAGAGAGAGAGAGAGAGAGAGAGAGAGAAGAAAAAACTTATACTTTCACTCTGGGGAGAGCTCGCATCTTCTGCACATGTTGCCTGAAGCAGTACTCATGAGCTTACCTGTCCACAAAACAGGAGCCGTTGTTGCGGCTTTGTTGGTCAGTTAACGATGATCCTCATTTTGATTCTGTCAGCTGTTGTCAGGATTATTATTACCTTCATTATTCAAGATATTTACATTTCCGCAAAACTAGACCATTTTTGTAAGTTTCATTGGAATTGAAGGGTCATTCTCGAAACATAGAATTTGGAAATGTTGGAAATTGATTTACAAAAATTATGAGCAAAACGTGGAAACGATGATATATGAAAAAATAGGTAACTAGAAAGGCACTCCGTAGAGTGCAGACCTCCGCCACGTCAGCTTATTTCTCGTTGGCGTGGATTTTGATACACTCAAATATAAATCAATTTTGAAGTCTCTGTGACAACGATGTCCAAACTTATGGCTGATTACGTGAATGGACATTTGGTGACCTTAACCTTTGACCTTGACCTTCTAAAATTTAATCATTTCCAGCTTATGGCATAACAGCTAATCCCTGCAAGTTTCATTACTCTACGATTAGAATTGTGGCCAGAAACTCTACACAAACACATACACACAAATACACAAACTCACAAACAAGGGGTAAAACATAACCGCCTTCCAACTTAATTGGCTGAGTTAATGTTGAAGCCAGGTAGGAAATTCCAAAGAAAGTAAGACGAGGCAGGCGCTTCATATAGTAGCGAATAAAGTCTCTAAAACTGGTTTTATGTTCTAGAATTTCAAATGGTTTAACATCGACCTGATTGTTAACCTTAAAAAAAAAAAAAAAAAAAAAAACCTATCGCTATCGAATAGCTAAGAATTAGGAAACTCATACATTTAATTTATCATTTAATTCAGTAATTTATTTTTCATTGTCTAGCTTACTCGGGATTTTTAGTTTTGTCAAGTTTTCTCAGTCCACTTAGTTTAAGGAATGACGTGTTGAAATGGTTTGTGTATCGCCATAATCAGCAAAGCTGTACTAGTTAAGGCCACCCATACTAGGTTGGTTTGCTTTGAGCGCTCAGACTAAAGTTTCTCACCATCACCAATCTGCAGTAACCAGCACTGTGATGAAAACTAGCCAAACACCAGACATGAAAAAGGAGATGTTATTGTTGTTGTTTAAATAGAGCATGCAGACAACGTATGTAATTTCTAAAAGGGCACGCAAAGAGGAGAATCCCTTTGGCCATGGGTCAAGCAAGACCAATCTGTTCTTACTTGTGAGTGCATGTATACCTGAGAGACTATCCTGTCTATTTTCTTTATTCAGTGTTTGGGTGTGTTTTTTTCATGTAAATGAATAGATTAATTTACTGTCTTACAATCGAATGTTCTTAACTATAGTCCATTTCATTTAGCCAGGCATATTTGCACCGACTCGCAACGGTGCCCTTTTAGCTCGGAAAAGTTTCCTAATCGCTGATTGGTTAGAATTATCTTGTCCAACCAATCAGCGATCAGGAAACTTTTCCGAGCTAAAAGGGCACCGTCGCGAGTCGGTGCAAATATGCCTCGCTAAAAGAAATGGACTATAGCCCAGATTGGAAGAAAATAAGTTAGAAAAAGAGGGAAAGAGAGAAGATAGATTATCAACGTTCAACGTCTTCCGAACCTTTATCCGCCAGAATTTCAATTAAGGTTATATGCTTCTTGTCAATTTTCAATTTTTGTCTTTCTTCTTTTATCATATATAATCTGTTTTGTAGAAGATTAGATTTTTAATTATTGGCTTGTTCCTTATGATTACTAAGCTCTTTTGATCGTAGCATTAATACTAATAGCAATAGGTTAATGGAGATGTAATCGCTTACCCGAATATTTGGGATGGATTTTTAATCTTAACCCCTAAAATTAACAGAAAGAAATTAGGAGTTGATAGAAACGTAGTTGCGCTCTGATTTCTAAACCATTTTACTTTATTTTTTTATATATTTATGAAAGACAACCATTTTATCAAAAGTACGTTACTTCATAAAGTTCATTATTTATACATGTCTTCCATTTACACGGAATCTTGAAACTCACTCTCTCTCTCTCTCTCTCTCTCTCTCTCTCTCTCTCTCTCTCTCTCTCTCTCTCTCTCTCTCTCTCTCTCTCTCTTCATCACTAGTAAATTGATACCTTGCAACGGTATGAAAAATATATTCATTAATTATCACAGACCAATTCAAGCAACAAATGCATATTCCAAAATCTCAGACAAACCTGTCTCCGTCTGTCCCAACAAATATTAATGCTTATTTCACTATCTTGGATTAGAGTTCTCTTGCTTGAGGATACACTCGATCATACTATTCTATCTTATTTCTCCTCCTCTTGTTTTGTTAAAATTTTTATAGTTTACATAGAAAATATTTATTTTAATGTTACTGTTATTAAAATATTCCATTTTTCCTTGTTTCCTTTCCTCACTGGGCTATTTTCCCTGTTGGAGCCCCTGGGGCTTATAGCATCCTGCTTTTCCAACTAGGGTTGTAGCTTAGCCAATAATAATAATAATAATAATAATAATAATGATAATAATAATAATAATAATAATAATGATAATAATATATCGAGAAGATTCATATCAGAGAAGTGAACCTAGTCGACTGTAGAACGTAATGAAACGTTATGTCAGAACAGGTAAATGATAGTAGATTGATGGAACTGACAAAGAGAAGTGGGAAACGTGAAGCGGTAGTAGTACTGGCATTTCGTCCTCAGGTTTGGTGTCTAGAGTTACAGTACTTTACCGCACCCCTTACCGCAAGAGGCAAACTTGTTCCTCTTATTTTTCTTTTCTTTTGTTTTACCCCAGTCCGTGGTGGTGGTGACATGTCAACATAGGTTACAGTTATTACAAAAGGTTACTGTTTTTATGAAACTTATGAATACTGTATATTATTATTATTATTATTATTATTATTATTATTATTAGCTAAGCTATAATCCTAGTTGGAAAAGCAAGATGTTATAAGTCCAAGGGCTCCATCCAACAGAGAGAAATAGCCCCGTGAGGAAAGAAAATAAGGAAATAAACTATAAGAGAAGTAATGAAAAATTATAATTAAATATTTTAAGAACAGTAACAACATTTAAATAAATTTTTCGTAAATAAACTGTAAAATAAGACTTACCTTTCATACCTTTTTAAAAGGTGGCTCCAGAAGTCATTACCTGTTTGATTTGCATCTACAATTCAGGAAGGAGGCTGTAATCCCATAAGCCTCTTATGCTTGGGATGGTTAAACAGACTTGTTTCCTGGCACCTTTGGACTTTCCTCGTCAGTTACCCAACGTGGTGGATAAATTCCACTTATTCGACGACCTCTGCTATAACAAGTTTGGTATTATTGCTTGTAATTAATAAATACATACAACAACAACAACAACAACAACAACAACAACAACAACAACAACAAAACAAATGCAGCCTTTTCTAGTCCACTGCAGGACAAAGTACCCTCAGACATCTCCTTATTCATGTCTGGGGTTTGGCCAGTTTTCATCACCACTCTGGCCAACAGCGGATTGGTGATGGTGGGAGACGGTTGTCTGGTCGCTTACAGCAAACCAACCTAGTATGGTGGCCTTGACTAGCATAGCTCTGCTGATCAGGGTAATGCATAAACTTTTTGTACCACGTTAGGATATTCCCACGCAGAAAATTATATATATATATATATATATATATATATATTTATATATATATATATATATATATATATATATATATAGATAGATAGATAGATAGATAGATAGATAGATATATGGTATTTGTTTACAAGACCACGCTCTCCATATACTGCCAAATTATTCAAAGCTATTGGTTTTCTCTATTACTTTTTCATAATTTAAAACAATTCGAATCCCTAACATCTCAATCTCTTCAGCATAGAATTGAATTCCTATGTCTGGGGCTATCTCTAGATGGAATTTGACTTGAACTTTACCTGTTTTTGAATAATAGTTAGATTTCAATCTCTTCTCTGCTCATCTATAGGGATTTACATCCTGAAAATGTTGGGCAGTTCAGGTAATTAATCATACAGAAATCATATTTGACGAAAGTAACAGCCTTTTGTTAATCCCTGGAATGTTTGGCTGAAGCTAAAGATTTCTGATTCTCCAATGAAGTACAAGAAAAGAAGATAAGTGAGTTCATGGGAACCACGACATTTTACGCAGTTTTCTTTTAAAATCCGGCTATTGTGGTATTGGCAAACGGTCCATTAACTAAACTGGCTCCGATTTTATCTGAAGGTTGACACATAGGTCGTTTATCTTAAAGTTTTCTTCGGTATCGGGAGGGACTTTTATCTCAACCTAAACTTCTATTTATATCCTCAATGCAATGATGGAAGTCGTTACTACATAACAGGCGCTTGGGAACCCTGCAAGATATTGTAAAATGCAATATTTGCTATGGTTATTGAGAAAGTCTTTTAAGATTTTCGGTGATCAATCTATTCTGAAGAAGTGATTTAATTCTTTCATTCTACCTTTTTCGAGTATTGTCCTCCTGTCTGGTCTTCAGGTGCTGATTCTCATCTTAATTTGTTGGACACGACCTTAGGTTCCATTAAATTTCTTATTCCTGGTGTAGATATTAATCTCTGGAACTGTCGTTCAATTAGCTCGTTATGCATATTGCATAAGATTTTTCTTAATTCTGATCATCCTTTATATTCAGATCTTCTCGGACAGTACTATCCTGTTCGTAATACTAGGTATGAAGTTACTTCTAATAGCCAGGCCTTCTCCATCATGAGGCTCAATACTACACAGTATTCTAGAAGTTTTATTCCATCTGTGACCAAGTTGTGGAATGACCTTAATCGAATAGTTAATCGGTAGTATTTCAAAATTTCAAACTTGCAGCAACTGTTTCTAAGTTGAACAGGCTGACATAAGTGTTTTTATAGTTTATAAATTTATATGGAATATCTGTTTTGATGTTTCTATTTTTAAAATATTTAATTTTAATTTCCTTATTTTTTATATATATATTTTTTTTATTTCCCTATTTCCTTTCCTCACTGGGCTTTTTCCCTGTTGGAGCCCTTGGGCTTATAGCATCTTGCTTTTCCAACTCGGGTTGTTGCTTAGCTAATAATAATAATAGTAATAATAATAATAATAATAATAATAATAATAATAATAATAATAATGAATATATGATCACCTTTAAAGGGGCATAAATTTAGAAAAGCCGAAAGCTGAATTAAAAGCCTCCTGGTATCTGGATGCTTAGCTTCATTTTTATTACGAAAGTGTCTCTCGGCTAAGACCTCTGAAAATCTGTCAATGACTATCCTTTCTGACACTGGATACTTTGAAAACGGAAACCGCTCTACCTTTGTCGTGTTCTTGAAGTAATAAAAAAAAAAAAATTCTTACGTTTTGGAGAAAATAAATTAATTTTTCCTTCCAGGGAGTGGCAAGCCTATTACATAATGCAACATAGCTCCAAACGAAGTCATAATTGCAGTAAGAAAAGCATTTAAACAATTAAAGAAGACTCCATCCCAAATCTGTCATGGTATCTTTCAAATGTTGAAACCTAATCAACCAGGATTATTCCTCGCTCTTCATCATCTCCATCCACAGCCTGTAATATGTAATTAACCCACATACCGAGAGTATATGTATAGCAACCCATACAAATTAGCCCCTTCAGTTATTCAAACGAAGTGGAGAAAAGTTCACCTGTTCCTTC
>NC_090763.1:59534623-59553528 GCF_036898095.1 Palaemon carinicauda
ATGTAGATTTGAACGAGCAGAGACATTGCCGAGTTAATGGGTCAGGAAACAAATGTATCACAATAGGTCCTTATAATTATTGTTATGTTTATGTTGATTTATTTTTACATCATTATCTATTTTTCTTTTATTTATTTTATAACGTAACTGAGCTAACCCACAAGAATAGAAAAAGTTGACGGACAGGGTAATAAAAGTGCAAAAAAAAAAAAAAAATTAGATTATAAACACTGATAACCAGTTAAATAAAAAATTTAATTGATAATAAAATATGTTAACAGTAAATACTGTGAAATATCAAATGGCAATTATTATAGAATGCGAACTACCACATATAGACAATGAACAACCCGTCAATAGAATATGATAGCGTTACTATGTAAAATAACCCCACCCCTCCCCCCAGAGGGTGATAGCCCATGAAAAATGCAATGATATTGATACGTCAGATTGGCAGATCAATCAAAGTAATCATTAGCAAGATAGATAATTTAATCATGAAATTACGAGAATATATTCAAGATATATTTTTCCCCGAAAAGTAAGTTTAGGTGTAACTAAATTCCCCTTGGAAAATACGGCGTTCAGCGCCGCAGAAGATTCTGATAATAAGATAACATTAATCTTGTCAAAGAGACAGCAAAGAAGTCTCATTCTGCCTTTCCAAGTGGCTTAATTTCCTAGACTAAAAAAGAGAATGATGCCCGAGGGACTTACTCAGTTTCTGCATAATCACTGAAATTAAAGTTAAAAGGATATTCTCTTTTTTCCAGCAATTTTCTTTTGCCCTTTTTAACTGGGATCTTTTAACTTTTTGTAGAGGAAAGGAGAGTAGAATGGATAAGGAGGAGGAGGAGGAGGAGGAGGAGGAGGAGGAGGAGGAGGAGGAGAAGGAGGAGGAGGAGGAGGAGGAAGAAGGGGTTGTTGTGGGAGGGCCATTACCTGGGAGGGCGAGGGTGTGCCGGGGGCGGGATTAAATCCTAACGGGCAAGTGGGCCACCCAGGATGCACCCTGGTCATTCCGGTTATTGCATTGCTTTGCGTCAGGTATCGTTTAAATTGGCACAGTTTTGCGTTGTTGAGTCGAAACGATCGGTGGCATATAATCAAAATTATTTATTATTATTATTATTATTATTTTTTTTTTTTTTTTTTTTTTTGCGCTAAAGAACTATATATTTCTTGTTCCTTTTTAAAGACGTTGGCTATATGATTTAATGGCTTAGATATCTGTGAATAATAAATAAATATTTATTTTGTCTAAAAGAGGCTGGTCCACTGATAGGCTGTAGGATGGAAGCGAGAGATCCATGGATCTTGCAAACTCTAGTCAGAAGCTTTACCACTCTGCCATGTCATCCGCGCGCGCGCGCGCGCACACACACACACTTATATATATATATATATATATATATATATATATATATATATATATATAGTATATATATGTCTTGGAAGAGAAAACCATGTATTGACGAACTAAGAAAATTTGCGGGTGTCGACTGTCATAGAGAGACCATAAACAAACGCAATTGGAAGGATATGTCTGAGGTCTTCGTTTTGCAGTAGACTAGTAACGGCTGCTGATGATTATATATATATATATATATATATATATATATATATATATATATATATATATATATATATATATATATATATATATATATATATATATATATATATATATATATACACACCCAGTATAAATTTCCCGATCCTCTTAATTTCTGACAACGATATTTTACTGAGGAACTTTAAATGTCATCAGGGGTATCGACGGGTCTGCTATTAGAGTAGATTGTATTAAATCTGTAAAATTATCACAATTGATTTAATAAGGGAGAGAGAGAGAGAGAGCGAGCCTGGATCAAGCACAGGAAAAGCCGAAGTTCTGTTCTGTGCATGGTTCACCGGAGGAGATGCCCGAGGAGCGATAATCTTCGAGCGTCATTAATCAAAGTAAATTGCAGGGATGCCGCCAACGTTCCGAGATTCGTGTAAAGGATTTTCGTAATTCACCGTGAGTTTTCGGTGTATCTATTCGTGGATTTGTTATGCTGAAGAATGCAACTTGCTTTTCTGTTTATTTTGCGCGGGTTCATTTAAATGAATAACTGGTACCCGTGGCTATTTTGATATGGTTGACTGCAAGGGGAAGATGAGTCTTGCTTCATGAGATTTTTAGATTTTTTTTTTTAATTTATGAAAATGAAACATCAAGAACTTTTAAACTTTATATGATGAGCTGAATCCCTCTAGAGAATGAGAAGTAATTGACATGTAAAATAAGAACATTATAATAAATATTTCATATATATACTTATAATTCATTCAAAGAAATTGTTACTTATATTTTATTTAAATTGTTACTCATGGAATATTTACTCATTATAATATGTATGTGAACATTCCCTTCATATATATAAATATGTATATATATATATATATATATATATATATATGTAAATATAGATATATATATATATATATATATATATATATATATGTATGTATATATATATATTTATATACAGTATATGTATATATGTGTATATATACATATATATATATATATATATATATACATATATATATATATATATATATATATATATTGTGCGTGCGAGAAACAGACAGTTTGATACCTGTGAATATCTGGTAAATATTCGTGATCAATTATCCGATCGATACCCAGATATAACTTTTGGGAAATACCCACATTAAAATTTTCCGTCGATAATCAGATGTTAGTGTCGCTTCGATACCCAAACTGGGTATCTGGGTTAAGGTCTCATTGGCGATACTATATCACCCTGACCTTGTTCCATAGTATTATTATTATTATTATTATTATCATCATTATTGTTATTATTATTATTATTATTATTAATTACTAAGCTTAAACCCGAGTTGGGATAGCAGGATGCTATAACCACAGGGTCTCCATCAGGGAAAATAGCCCTGTGAGGAAAGGAAACAAAACCAAAAAAATATTTTAAAAACAGTAACATTAAAACAAATATCTCCTGTATAAACTATAAAAAAAAAATAACAAAACCAGAGGAAGATATATAAGATAGAATAGTGTACCTGAGTGTACCCTCAAGCAAGAGAACTCTAACCTAAGACAGTGGAAGACCATAGTTCAGAGGCTATGGCACTACCCAAGACCAGAGAACAATGGTTTGATTTTAGAGTGTCCTTCTCCTAGAAGAGATGCTTACCATAGCTAAAGAATCTCTTCTACCCTTACCAAGAGGAAAATGGCAACTGAACAACTACAGTGCAGTAGCTAACCCCTTGGGTGGAGAAAAATTGTTTGGTAATCTCAGTGTTGTCAAGTGTATAAGGACGGAGGATAATATGTAAAGAATATGCTAGACTATTCAGTGTGTGTGTATGTGTGTGTAGGCAAAGGGAAAATGAACCGTAACCAGAGAGAAGGATCCATTGGAGAATATGTAAAGAATAGGCCAGACTATTCAGCGTGTGTGTGTGTGTGTGTGTGTGTGTGTGTGTGTAGGCAAAAGGAAAATGAACCGTAACCAGAGAAAAGGATCCAATTTAGTACCGTGTTATAGAAGAGAATTTAATGGACTGCATAATTATAGATGTTGAACCGATAAGTCCAATCCCTCTCCTGTAAAGGAGTCATCCTCTTTTATAGGGGTAGTCCTTTTCTCCTTTATTGTCTGGACCAATTCGCTGGAATCTTCCCCTGCATATTCATATGAATCGGCGTTGCTGCCTGGCCAACGGCGAAACGTTTGACCGTTACCTTCTTGAACGGGACTTCATTGTGATGAACAGCACATGGTGCTCGGGTATGACTTCAACGAGGCTGCAACCCTTCTCTCTCTCTCTCTCTCTCTCTCTCTCTCTCTCTCTCTCTCTCTCTCTCTCGTTTGTTTTTTTCTTCATAGATATTATTGATTTATCAATACATTATTATTATTATTGATACTATTATTATTTTTGTTATTATTATTATTATTGTTATTATTATTAATATTATTATTATTAGTATTATTATTATTATTAGCTAAGCTACAATCCTAGTTGGAAAAACAGGATGCTATAAACCCTTGGGCTCCAATAGGGGAAAATAGCCCAGTGAGGAAAGGAAACAAGGTTATAAATAAACTTCAAGAAAATTAATGAACAATTACAATATAATATTTCAAGAACAGCAACAACATGAAAAAATGTATCAAATATAAACTATAAAAACTTCAAAAAGAAGCAAGAGGAAGACAAATAAGATAGAATAGTGTGCCCGAGTGTACCTTCAAGCAAGAGAACTGTATTTGAATGATTTCGCTAATAGTATTGTAGGTAGGCAATAATTTTGCCGTTGTAAACAAGAGAGAGAGAGAGAGAGAGAGAGAGAGAGAGAGAGAGAGAGAGAGAGAGAGAGTGTAATTGGGTATTTAGTGAACCGAATTTAGGAAAAGTCATTGCCTTTCCCATAATTGCACCAAGCATTGTTGACCAGTTCTTGAATTTGAGTTAATTCATTTTTGTCTCCTTTGCCTTTGTGTTGAATTTCCCATCTTTTTATTGTCTTTATTTTATATTTTATTTCAATCGTGTGTTGTTTTACCCATTTTTCTTTTATCTTCCTCATTTAAAATATCGATTTTGTATTTGTTCTCATATTTTCACCCTTATCCATTTCATTATATGGTTCTGATTATTTTTTTCCATTTTCCTTTTACTGTATTTTTTCCGATTTTTTTTTTGTTTTTTTTTTCTTTTTTTTACAATTACGGACAGATTGGTCTTGTTTTTTTTTCTGTATTTTTTACATATTTGTTCCCATACGTTGTCAGATGTTTTTTTTACTTTTTTATCTCTATTTTTTTATGCGATATATTTTTTAAATTTTTATTGTCATTTTCCTTTTACTGCTTTTATCCAGAGATATTTGTTTTACTTCATTTTCGTGACATTTCGGCTCTATTCATTATACTGTATTTTCTTAACTAGAATTTTATTTCCATTCCCTTTTTAATTAATTTTCCTGACCTTTTTTGTTTCCATTATATTTTTAATGTATTTTTCGGATAGTTTAGTCTCTCAAGTCGCTTTATATTATTTTCTTGACATTTCTTTATATTATTTTCTTGACATTTCTTTATATTATTTTCTTGACATTTCTTTATATTATTTTCTTGACATTTTTTTGCATTTTCCTGACTTTTATCCAACTTTGTTTAATTGTATCTTCCTTACATTCTCTCTTTTTTTTCTTTGTGTGTGTGTGTGTGTGTGTGTGTGTGTGTGTGCTAATTATAGCATTTTTTTCATATTCCGCATTTTCCAATAATTTTTCATACGTGAATTAATTGTCTTACCAGTAATTAACGTTCTGTTATTCAGCATCAAGCTTGCGACATGTTTGTTACTTTGCTCTTTTACTTTATCTTATATTAACCAGGATATTTTATTATAAGATGAAATTTCATTATTTTCTATGAAGCAACAATAACGAACTTGGCCGTTCATCCATGTTGTCTCTTCTTGGAAAAAAAAAAAAAAAAAAAACCATAGCGGAGGCTGAATACTCAAATCTAACCCCCCCCCCCCAATGAAAGTATCTTTCTCCGATAATTATACCCGTTACGAGGCCCACTTTTAGCGCACTTTTCGTGAGGATTTGCAATCAACTTAAGCAGTTAATTCTAATAGCCAGGCCTTCTCCATCATGAGGCTCAATACTACACAATATTCTAGAAGTTTTATTCCAGCTGTTACCAAGTTGTGGAATGATCTTCCTAATCGGGTAGTTGAATCGGTAGAACTTCAAAAGTTCAAAGTTGGAGCAAATGTTTTTATGTTGACCAGGCTGACATGAGTCTTTTTATTGTTTATATATGACATATCTGTTTTTGACGTTGTTAATAGTTTATATAGGACATATCTGTTTTGACGCTGTTACTGTTTTTAGAATGATTTATTGTTAATTTATTCTCATCATTTATTTATTTCCTTATTTCCTTTCCTCACTGGGCTATTTTTCCCTGATGGAGCCCTTGGGCTTATAGCATCTTGCTTTTCCAACTAGGGTTGTAGCTTGGCTAGTAATAATAATAATAATAATAATAATAATAATAATAAACACAAATCGATTGTCTCACAGACAAACGAACAAACCGTCCAAGAAAAGAAAAGGAATAACCTTGTCGGGGGCAACTTGCTCTGTGCTCTCTTTACATTGCTTTAAAGGGTCTTCGGAGTGACCTTTGCAAACCCTAGCTGCACCCACTTTTTAGCCACAGGCTGTATCTCTGTCCCAGACTTTATTTTTTTCTTCTTCTTCTTCTTCTCTCTTTTTTTTTTTTTTTTTTTTTTTTTTTTTTTTTTTTTTTTTGCTGTTTTAACTTCTCTTACCTTTAGCTCTACTGTAAATCTTCACGGTTCAAAATTCCTCAAGTCCAAAATAACACGATTAAATCAAATTTCTTTTAGGAAGCAATGAGGACAAAAAAATGGATCACAGAATAAGGGAGAGAATTTCATAGCCAGTAAGTGAATGTTATTGAGAACATCTCAAAACCAGGTAATCTTCAATTTTTTACACTGATTAGTTGTCCACTTTCTTCAAGACTTTTTTTTTTTCAAAAGTATCTAATAATTCGGTGAGATTTTCTGTTAATCTTGAACCGTCCATTTTCTGCATTGTGTGTTTCCGGGTCACCCAGGTCCCGGGGAAGGGATGCCCCGCGTGCAAGGAATGTTCATGCACCATTGGTTCTCTCTCTCTCTCTCTCTCTCTCTCTCTCTCTCTCTCTCTCTCTCTCAGTTCCTCGCCACCTGGTCGATGCCTTAGTATTCCATAAATCCGATTAAGGTTCCATCCTCCCACACCTGCCAACACTTTTTTGTGATGTCAAATATGAAGTTATTACCCGTAAGCAGACAAAATCATTTTTGGATGCTTTGCTTTTTATATTATAATTATTATTATTATTATTATTATTATTATTATTATTATTATTATTATTATTATTATTATTACGACGAACAAAGGAATACCAAATTGGGTATAAACGTATATTACTATGGTTCCCAATTCATAACGGTCTGACAGATGTATTTCACCCTTCCTGTTTTTTTTTAAACTGTATTTCTGCATAGTAGAGAAAAAACTTATTGTAAACTTTTACCGTTGTATATATCTAATCCATAGATGGGTTGAGGGAAATACAATGCGTTATGTAGCATCATTGGTAATTTGCAAAATCAAGGAAAATATTTTCATGAACGCTGCATAAAATGATACTCCCACATTATAGCGGTGAATATTCACCAACAGTTGGTTGACAAATCTTCTTAGGCTACAATTTGTCTTAACGCCGATAAACCCTTATCTTACGCTTGGACTACATAAATATAACCTCAATCCAAAAATACAATTACAAGTAACGAACAGAATGTTACTGATCCATTGAACTTTCACTAACAAGAAAAGTAGCCTTTTCGAATCCACTGCAGGACAAAGGCCTCAGACATGTCCATTTATGTCTGGAGTTTGTCAAGTTTTCATCACCACGCTGGACAGTGCAGATTGGCGATGGTGGTTGATTTTCGTCTGATCGCTCACAGTAAACCAACCTAGTATTGGTGGCCTTGACTATTACAGGTAACGACAAATTGAAGAGATTTTAAAGAACATTTTGCATGAACAACATAACTTATCATGGTGCCGGTTTAGTATGTGGCCTACCTTTCGAATATGGCCTACGAAATTCTATCTGTTTAAGTATGTGGCCTACCTTTCGAATATGGCCTACGAAATATTATGTTTTAGTATGTGGCCTACCTTTCGAATATGGCCTACGAAATATTATCTGTTTTAGTATGTGGCCTACCTTTCGAATATGGCCCACGAAATATCTTTTTTAGTATGTGGCCTACCTTTCGAATATGGCCTACGAAATTCTATGTGTTTTAGTATGTGGCCTAACCTAACCTAACCTAACCTAACCTAACCTAACCTTACCTTACCTTACCTAACGTAACCTAACCTAACAAGCCAGGAAGGCCACATACTAAACCAGAATAAATAAGGTAGGCCACATACTAAACTAGCACCCTTATCATAATAGTGTTCTCGTCCTTTATAAAGATTTCACACAACTGACAACACAGTAGCAGCCATAAATCATTCCTAGATATCGTAAATAGAGAATAAGGAAGGATTCCACGTCTGATTGGTTGGGAGAGGATGACCGCAGTGAACTCTTTTAAATTGGTCACATCCGTCTGCGATGGAATCAGTTCGTATGGCTCATTATTCAGTTCCTGCGACTGAGAGTTCCGCTCTTGCTGTCTTTGTTTGCAGAACTGAGAGTTTGTTTACTACTTTTCAATGGCTAAATCGAGAGTAGTATTTTTATTTTATCTCTCTCTCTCTCTCTCTCTCTCTCTCTCTCTCTCTCTCTCTCTCTCTCTCTGACATTATCCCCAGATCTCTTACACAGTTCTGAAATCAGCAAAGTAATTTCTATTTGGAATTAATTTTTTTTTCGACTTGTTTCACTTTTTGAAAAGTTGAAAACATACATTTAAAAACTGTATGAATTTAAATAGGCAAAACAAATATAAACATCCTCTAATTACTAGACCAATAAATAGTATGTTGGTTGAACATACAGTGTCTTCCGTATTTAAATGCGTTTTATATTATTAAAAAACTTATACTTTTGAACTCACGTGTAGTTATCACTTAATTCTTGCACAGTTTACAAAAAATAGCATTTCTTACTTCACTCTTTCTGTAAGATTGACATTAGCAGTCCAAGCAGGAACAGATTTCCCTCATCAATCAATGTCATTTTTCGCCTTTTTATCTTTCGTGGTTTTCGAAGTTAGCCATCCACAAAATGTGCCTAGGAAATTGCAAGAAGATGAATTTCAGAGAGAGAGAGAGAGAGAGAGAGAGAGAGAGAGAGAGAGAGAGAGCTAGGCGAAGTAAGCATATCCATATACATACAGTACATAACCATTACACACATATACTTCATATGTGTGCGTGTATATATATATATATATATATATACACACATATATATCTATATGTATATACTGTGTATATATATATATATATATATATGTATTTCTGGTCGTCCGATCAGCAAAATAAATTGGTTTTAGGTCTGGTTACGTTTTGGATGACTGACCAACAAGAAATACCAGACATCATTACCACAAAATCCCCTTGAACTTTAGTCGTAAGGCGCATGGAATCAGTAACCTTCTACCAAAAAGTATTGCTGGAATCTCGATGTTGGGACAGTCTGATGCAACTGCAGAATAAAGGGCGTAAAGGAAAACTGTACCTATAATGTTGTATATATTCTTTTCTTCGATTATGTTCGTGCAAGAGTCGACAGATAAAGTAGAAAAGATTTAGTAACCGATTATTATTATTATTATTATTATTATTATTGTTATTATTATTATTATTATTATTATTGTATTTATTATTATTATCATTATTATTATTATTATTATTATTATTATTATTATTATTATTATTAGCAGCTAAGCTACAACCCTAGTTGGAAGAGCAGGATTCCATGTGCTGTTTTTTTATCTACAACCACACGGTTTAGGGGTGAGCTATATGTATATATATATATATATATATATATAGATTGATAGATTGATAGATATGTATGTATATATAATATATATATATATATATATGTATATGTATATATATACATATATATATATATATATATATATATCATTATCATTACTAGCTAAGCTACAACACTAGTTATAAAAGCAGAATGGTGCAAGGCCAAGGGCTCCAACGGGGAAAATAGCCCTGTGAGAAAAGGAAAGAAGTTAATAAATAAACTCTATGAAGAGTAATAAAACATTAAAATGAAGTCTTTTAGGACAGTAACAACATTAAAACAATAAAATGTTTTAAGAGCAGTAACAACATTAAAACAGATCTTTCATCTATAAATTATAAAAAGATATTTATATCAACCTGTTCAACATAAAATTTATTTCTTCAGTTTTAAACTTTGGAAGTTTTACGATTCAACTACCCGATATGTATTGTATATACATACAGTACAAACTGTCGAAATGTCGCGATAGGGAAGGCTTCATTATATTAAACAATTTATACAGTACAATACGAGTCTTTATGCCTGAGCATTTTTCATTATGGAGGATAAGTATTTCCAAGTTTGTACAAAGTGATCTTGATTATAACAGGCATTTATTTTTCAAGTTAGAGCATAAAAAGCATCAATACTTTGTCGAATAGATAGTCATCATGCTCAATGAAAACTACAGTGTACTTTGTTACATGGTTACAATACTTAGCAGTACAGCTTACAGCCTGATAAAATACAGTCACATAGCTGCCTATCGCGACTTATATAGTTTGATTTTAAAAGAATAATTGATACAATACTGTATCATATTGTACTGTACTGTATCATATCAATACAAAGAGATGAAAGGAGCAAGATAGTTCTTCAGGTCTGCGTTGTCTTTTGGGGAATATTAGGCTTTAAATATTCATCTTAGGTTGCCCGCAGTCGACCACAGCTATGTATACATTACCAGACCTGTTAATTAATCCCTCTTCGATTTGAGACGCACCCCTGTTAAAGCAGTATGATGCTGACGAAAATATTAGACATGTTATTTTGAAGGATTTTTGAAAAAATGTTTCATATTCTTGATATATTGATGATATGTTTATATTTATTTAAAAAGTTTATAATTGTTTAAAAAGCTTTTTTTAGAACTGAAAAGGTTCAAATGGTGAAATACAAATTGTATTATTATTATTATTATTATTATTATTATTATTATTATTATTATTATTATTATTACATGCTAAACTACAACCCTAGTTGGAAAGCAGGATGCTTCAAGCCCAGGGGCTCCAACAGGAAGAATAGCACAGTGAGGAAAGGAAACAAGGAAATATAAAAATTTTAAGAAGAGTAGCAACATTAAAATAGATATCTTTTATATAAGCTATAAAAACTTTAATAAAACAAGAGGAAGAGAAGCAAAACAGAACAGCATGCCCGAGTGTACACTTAAGCACGAGAACTCTAACCCAAGATAGTGGAAGACCATGGTACAAAGGCTATTGCACTACCCAAGACTAGAGAACAATAGTTTGATTTTGGAATGTCCTTCTCTTAGAAGAGCTGTTTGCCATAGCTAAAGAGTCTCTTCTACCCTTAACAAGAGGAAAGTGGCCACTGAACAATTACAGTGCAGTAACCCCTTGGGTGAAAAAGAATTGTTTGATCAAATATCAGATGTATGAGGAAAGAGGAGGGTATGTAAATGATAGGCCAGACTGTTTGCTGTGTGTGTGTAGGCAAAGGGAAAATGAACCGTAGCCAGAGGGAAGGATCCGATGTAAGACTGTCTGGCCAGTCAAAAGACCCCATACCTCTCTAGCGGCAGTATCTCATCGGGTGGCTGACATCAGCAAATATAGGGTTGGATTTAAACGATCTTAACACCACAAAGAATCTAATGATTATTCTATTCCTGGTTTGCATGGTTTGTGGGTTTTTTTTTTTTTTTTTTTTTTTTTTTTTTTTTTTTTTTTTTTGTATACGCGTCAACTCGTTAGCGTACGTAAGTAACTATTAGTTCCTTTACAAGCGAGTCTCTTAACAATAGTGTCCCCTATTCACTCGCAAAGTGTCATAATTCATTATTTTTTCACATGCCGTAATTGTATGTAATTATGGGCTTGCTTATATGACCTAACTCTAGTAACATTTTCAAACCAAACTTGGCCTGTCAATTAAATCTTTTCCCATTCACGGGAATGGCATATTCCTGGACTCTCTTTGTTTCGTTACCTTTTTTCTTTTGTTGTGGCCAAGAGCTGGTTGAATGTTTATAACAACATTTTCCCTTTTTGGTCAGGTAAACAGATTCTCAGATCGCATTGAAGGATAGATCGGGTGGCGAGGTCTCTCTCTCTCTCTCTCTCTCTCTCTCTCTCTCTCTTTCCCTCTCTCTCTCTCTCTCTCTCTCTGCTCGAAAACTCCTTACCATTATCATTTTGTCTTCAATATGCCCTTTTTCCCTTAACGGGTAATTCATCATCGTCCTCTCTCTCTCTCTCTCTCTCTCTCTCTCTCTCTCTCTCTCTCATTAGTATTGGATAAGGTTATAAAATAACTTTTTTTATGATGAGATGAATTTTCCACATTATATATATATATATATATATATATAAATATATATATATATATATATATATATATATAATTGAGGTTAATCTGTGACAGAAACAAAAAGTGTTGTCTTTAGGTTGTATTTATTACCTAAAAGAGAAAAAAGTGACACTTTTGGAAGTTTTTAATAAAAGGAAAGCTTTCAATGAAATACAGAATAAAAACTGACATACTTTAAAATGCTGTGAATAGTCACCTAAAGGTTTCGATTATATTTTTGTTATATATATATATATATATATATGTATATATATATATATATATATATATAGATATAAATATGTACATCCTGTATATATAGATATATATACATATATATACTGTGTATATATACACTATATATATATTTATTTATATTTATATAAATAAATATATGTATATATATATAAGTATATTTGTATGTATATATATACATATATATATATATATATATATATGCATGCGTGTCCATGTGTGTATAACTAAATGTCTGGAATCCAATGTTATTTGCCAGATCTACACATCTATGCAATTTTTATTTTTTCTATATTTAGTACAACCATCATTATAATTTTTTTTTCTTAAGCAGTGCCGTCGTCCGACGTCTATTGTCTGGCATGAAATGTCCAAGTGTAAAGCCATTTCGGATTTGCCTGTAGTATATATTTTGATAACATTTTTGACAGATTCTATATGTTGTGAATGGCATTTTGCTCTGTATACATATTTATGATTTTATATATATATATATATATATATATGTGTGTGTGTGTGTGTGTGTGTGTTACACACATCTTAAATAAATATTAGAGCAAAATGCCATTCACAACATATAAAATCTGTCAAAAATGTCATCAGTGTGTGTATATATATATATATATATATATATGTATATATGTGTGTGTATGTGTGTATATATATATATACATATATATATATATATATATATCTGTGTGCGCGTGTGTGCGTGTTTGTGTGCATTTGCTCACGCCAGTAGACAGTAGATTTTGGTTCATGTGTTTATTTACCAGTTTAGTTCTCATAGTTTACTTTAAAAAAAAAAACGCCATTTTGTTTGCGTCCTTATTCTTCTTATAGAAAGAAAATATCTTAGTCCCTGGAGAGGATTGGCAATTTAATGAGCTCTCGATGGACAGAAGTCAAGAGGAAACTGAATTATTATTAATATTATTATTACTTGCTAAGCTACAACCCTAGTTGGAAAGCAGAATGCTATAAGCCCCAGGGGCCCCAACAACGGAAAAGAGCCCAGCGAGGGAAGGAAAAAGGAAAAATTAAACATTTTAAGAACAGTAACAACATTAAAACGGATGAAACCTCTTTTGAAAATAGACGGGAAGCTTTGATCAACGATAATGAAGAAATTGTTTCCTCATTTTCTTGTACATGTGTTTGTGTGTTGTAATTAATTATATTTCTAGGAATTCCTTTCTTTTTCAAAACAAAGGATATTGATTTTCGTGGAAATTGTTTTACTGTGTTTTCTTTCGTTTTATTTTAGTTAGACATAGTAGTGAAAAGTTATTTAAATCTGTTAAAAAAAAAAACTTTTATTAGAAGAAACAAAAATTTATGCAACATAGAAAAAAAATAACAAGGCTAAGTAATAGATGGGAGAAAATACCTTTTAAACGGTTGAGAACATAACCCACAATTTCCATAGAGACAAAGCCCAATGTAATAAAAAGCATGAAGATTGGGTCTCTGCCTCTTAAAAAACTATCTTTGATTGAATATTTTAATACTAAGTAGGAGGTAACCTTTTGGCCAGATTAGAGGATAGTCGAGATGTCAAATGGGATAACAAATAGTAAGGATCTTTATCCTTAAGCTCAAAGAGGGAGGCTAAAGCAAAGGGAGACTTGTAATCCTATTTAGAACAATGTTTTATTAAATACAGTGGGGAATTTTCTCTGATTGCAAGCAAAAATGCTAAGCAACCACTAAAAAAAGGAGTAACAAACACAAGAATATGAAGTTGAGAGAGAGAGAGAGAGAGAGAGAGAGAGAGAGAGAGAGAATTTTGCTCGTTTTGTTTTGGAAACTGCACTTGACTTGTTTTCAGTTTATTTGTAGGAATTTTTGGAAGGGCCTTAAGAGAGAGAGAGAGAGAGAGAGAGAGAGAGAGAGAGAGAGAGAGCCAACGCTCAGAGAAAGAAATGAATTGAAGATGAGAATTAGTAATGAAATTTAAATATTTCTGCACGTAGAAGGGACAGGTGTAGCATTATGTTCCCCCATATACCAATACTCGTATGGAACTTTAATTATTGACGGGTAGAAAAAGAATTTTGATAAGTGATAGATGGATTTTTTTTATAAGTGACTTAATTTTACCCGGAAGCTTTTACCTTTGTTAATGTTATTTTAATGGTTTATATCTTAAACGTTACTTTTATTATTATAGTTATTATTGTTATCATTATTATTATTATTATTATTATTATTATTATTATTATTATTATTATTATTATCATTGGACCATTTAAGAAAATCAGCACTAATTTTAGAAAGGATTAAAGGAAAAATTAAGAGGTGGTCTCAACTGTAAAAGAGTAAAAGGATCAGAGCAAACAAAATTTTGGGCATATCACATTTATTGGATTTACATATTCAATTATTTCACTGGTATATGCACTTTAAGGTGTAATGTCACTTATAAACATTTTTTTTATATAGCACGAAAGGGAACAATTTTATTTGATTTCACATTTTGCAAGTTGAAAAGATTGTGTACATCTTAATATTTTACGTACTCCATTCCTGTAAGCTTATATCCATTAAACTTACAGCTTCAGTGTGATAGGAAGTCGCTTTTGCAATCTATCTTAGGTGATATAAACACTTATTTAATGTGCAAATGTCATCCAGGTGGCTTGTCCTGTCCTCTACTACACGAAAATTTTTGGAGGCTCTTTTATTGTATATATATTTTATTTATATATTCATAGATTAATGTGCTCATGCATATATTAGTTGCCATCAGATAACACCAGTCCTTCCATCTACTAGGTGAGAAGATGATAGTGATCTTTTTTAGTCTTTTATATTCATTTATTTATGTTTATAACAATCTGGACATATATATGTAGTCATTAGCGTTCCATAAAATCTCTTTGGAATTTTATTTAATATATAAACTCAAGTATTTAATGTAATTTAAAATATAAACTCCTGTAATAATCTAGATTGATATATAAATTCATGTATTTAATCTAATTTGATATATAAATTTGTATATAATCTAATTTATTTATAAACATGTATTTAATGAGAGCATGTAAACTTGACATCACGTGATGTCACCTGTCAATTTCCTATTCAACAACGAAATGAGGAAGTGGACTCTACCCTAATTTTTAATGTAATTTAAAATATAAACTCCTGTAATAATCTAGATTGATATATGAATTCACGTATTTAATCTAATTTGATATATAAATTTGTATATAATCTAATTTAATTTTTAAACATGTATTTAATGAGCGCATGTAAACTTGACATCACGTGATGTCACCTGTCAATTTCCTATTCAACAACGAAATGAGGAAGTGGACTCTCCCCTAATTTTTGTTGCTTTTGGAAATTATTATATAAATTCTTGTATTTAATCTAATTTGATATATAAATTTGTATATAATCTAATTTAATTTATTAACATGTATTTAATGAGCGCATGTAAACTTGACATCACGTGATGTCACCTGTCAATTTCCTATTCAACAACGAAATGAGGAAGTGGACTCTCCCCTAATTTTTGTTGCTTTTGGAAATTATTATATAAATTCTTGTATTTAATCTAATTTGATATATAAATTTGTATATAATCTAATTTAATTTATTAACATGTATTTAATGAGCGCATGTAAACTTGACATCACGTGATGTCACCTGTCAATTTCCTATTCAACAACGAAATGAGGAAGTGGACTCTCCCCTAATTTTTGTTGCTTTTGGAAATTATTATATAAATTCTTGTATTTAATCTAATTTGATATATAAATTTGTATATAATCTAATTTAATTTATAAACATGTATTTAATGAGCGCATGTAAACTTGACATCACGTGATGTCACATATCATTTCCTATTCAACATCGAAATGAGGCCCTAATTTTTGTTGCTTTTGGATGACTGATTCCACCGAAAGTCTATTGTCAACCCGAATCCGAAACGCCGATCGGTTAAGAGATATCTTTATTGTTATCCGAGATGACTCATCGGAATCCGTATCCTTGAGATGTTCTTATCTTGCGGGTTATTGTAGATTAATCTAAGATGCTTTTAGGATAAACTCGGTTCGATCGCATGACGTTGGTGTGACTTTTATGTGAACTTTTGTTTGGGGACGTTTGTGCTTCAGGTTTAGAGGTCGTGCTTGCTTACCTAACATGGAGAATTTGATCCGATTATGGTAACGTACGCACAGAGAATTAGAACTTGTACTCTCTAACATATTCATGAAGGAATAGAACTTGTACTCTAACGCATTCCTGGAGAAATAGAACTTGCACTCTAACGCATTCATGGAGAAATAGAACTTGTACTCTCTAACGCATTCCTGAAGAAATAGAACTTGTACTCTAACGCATTCCTGAAGAAATAGAACTTGTACTCTAACGCATTCATGGAGAATTAGAACTTGTGCTCCCTAATGCATTCATGGAGAATTAGAATTTGTACTCTCTAATGCATTCATGGAGGATAAGAACTTTTACTCTCTAACGCAATCTTGGAGAATTACAACTTATACTCTATAACGCATTCATGGAGAATTAGAACTTGTACTCTCTAACGCATTCATGGAGAATTAGAACTTGTACTCTCTAATGCATTCATGGAGAATTAGAACTTGTACTCTCTAACGCATTCATGGAGAATCAGAACTTGTACTCTCTAACGCATTCATGGAGAATTAGAACTTGTACTCTCTAACACATTCATGGAGAATTAGAACTTGTAGTCTAACGTATTCATGGAGTATTAAAACCACTAGTTTCAAATCGTACATACAGAGTCTAGGATGTCATGAGATTCAGGTAATAAAAGTTTGTGGCAGGCATAACAACTTTTATTTGTGTTCGATCTACCGGAATCCAGACATGGATGATTCTATCCTCGATTGTCTTCTTACCATTATGGCTAAGATACAAGAAGATGATAGAAAGGCTTCTTTTGTCTTTGTTGGTGATTTTAATGCTCACCATAGGGAGTGGTTAAGTTCTATCTCTCCTACCGATCGCCATGGCTTAAGAGCTTTAGACTTTGCCTCTGAATCAGGCTGTGAGCAAATCATAAATGAAGCTACTCACAGGTCTGGTAATTGCTTGGACCTTGTATACACTGACTCCCCTGGCGTTATAACTAGTAAGGTTGGTTCTCCAGTCGGGACATCTGATCATGCCTTGATTTCATTATTAGTGAAGACTGAGCAGCCGGTCCCTGATATATCATATTCTTGTAAAATTTATATGAAATCCCAAGCAGACTGGAATATGGATTCTGCATGATCTTTTCTGCTTGAATTGATTATATAATAGTGTAGATCCTGTTGTCCCTTTGAATGAGAATCTAGTCAACATAATTGATAGGCGTATCCCTTCTCGTGTGCTAAGGTACCGAGTGAAGGACAAACCGTGGTTCAATGATGATTGCAGACGTGCTTATTTGGAGAAGCAGGAGGCCTATCACCTTTGGAAGGGTAACAGATCAGATTTGACCTGGAACAACTATACTCAGCTTCGAGCTTTTGCTCAGAGAGTTTATGCCTCAACTGAAAAGGAGTACAATTTAACCATAAAAGAAACCCTTTCTGGTACAACTCAGGAACATAAATGGTGGTCTACCCTTAAATCTGCACTCTTTGGTGTAGATGCAACAGTTCCTCCTTTACTTAAACCAGATGGCTCAGTCACTTACTGTCCAAAGGAAAAGGCAACCCTTTTGGCTGATGTTTTTGACAGTAAACAGAGTAATGAAAAACTTGAACTTCCTCATTCCTGTTTTCCTGAGGTTAAACTAACTAGTTTAGCTTTTCGATCTCGTGAGATTAAAGCTCTGTTGATGGACCTTGATGCTTATGGATGTGTAGACCCAAATGGTATTTTTCCTTTGTTTTTTATAAAGACAGCAGATTTCTTAGCTCCAAAGTTATCTGTTATTTTGCGCAAGTTAGCAAGAAGAGGAGCTTTTAGCACTTGTTGGAGAATTGGTAATGTTACTCCTCTATGTAAATGTGTTTGTGGTAGCTCAAGTCCCATTGATTACCGCCCAATTTCCATAACTCCCATATTATCTAAAGTTTTTGAACGTCTTCTGGCAAAACGACTTAATAGGTTTGCTGAAGATAATCATCTACTCCCTAGTTTGCAATTTGGTTTTCGTAAAGGCCTTGGAGCATGTGATGCCCTTCTTACAATCTCCAATGCTGTACAGAAATCCCTTGATTGTGGTCAGGAAGTTCGTATGATTGGCCTTGATTTTAGTGCTGCCTTTGACCGTGTTAATCATGAGGCCCTTGTTTTCAAACTGAAACAGTTGGGAATGGGTGGGTCGTTTCTTAGCATTATTATTGATTTTTTAAGTAATAGATCTCAAAGAGTTTTTGTTGTTGGGCACCATAGTGATTATAGGAATGTGATATCCGG
>NC_090763.1:59554028-59556528 GCF_036898095.1 Palaemon carinicauda
ATCAGCAACTTTGACTTTCTTAGAAAGCATCGCACTCTGTTGTTTTTGCTCACTTAAAAGTCCTTCAAAGTAGGACCGAGGCTTGTTAGCAAGATGATTATGTTACAGAGTTGAATGCCTCTTTAATTTACTGTGTACCATTGCTTCATTAGCTAATTTACCACCACAAATAACACATAAAGGCATGGGAGTAACTTCATCACCACACCAGAAGAATCCAAAACTTAAATAATTATCCAAGTAGGAGCGATTTTTCTTGCCTTTTTTTTGAAGTTGATGTACTTGTTGTTGGAATGGCCAAATCCTTTTCGCTCACAAAACCACTTTCATCCCTTTCTTCACCCTCACCACTAACTTTGTGTCTTCTCTTCTTAATGACAAACTTATCCATCGTATGGTATGTTAGAATCACGATACTGTTCGAAACAACTGTAATATAACCCCAGAAACAGCAAAGAACTTATGCCTTGAGGTATTATGCCTCACTGACACGGGAGTGGAAAACTGGGGTTATACAAAGCCGACGAGAACCGAACACGTATCGGACAGGCAACGAGTATAAACAAAGAAAATGTGAGTATGAACAGAGTCGACTGTTACACTTTATTATTACTATTTTTGTTGTTCTTGTTATTGTTGTTGTTGTTATATTATTATCATTATTTAGTATTACTGTTACTATTATTATTAGCAATAGTAGTAGTTGTTGTTGTATTGTAAAAGTATAGAAAAGGAAATATCAATCTCTATTTGCGAGAAATGTTTGATAATTATATGAAGACTTTTGAAAACTTTTTTTTCAAATGTTCATTAAGACGATTTAGCCAAGACAAAACTCATGACAATTTTGCGGCACCCCTAGGCGCTGTCTGTGGCACCCCAGGGTGCCACGGCACCCAGTTTGAGAATCACTGCTCTAACCCAAGACAGTGAAAGACCATGGTACAGTAGCTATGGCACTACTGTACATTTGTTGAACCGTCTGAGAGAGATGTTACATCTTCTAAGGAATCTAAATAACACTTGCCATGTCTCCACCAACCATTCCCAATCTTTGGCGATCAGCCATACATATATTTTTATGGCCTTGATTGACTTCCAGGATCACTTAATGATTTATATCTAACCGTCTGTCTGTCTGTCTGTCTACCTGACCCTCTTTACGTTTGTTCACCCATTGATATGAAATTTCTCTAAATAACTTTAATTTTAACGCTTATGGAGACATAGGCCTTAAAATGAATATGTATTATTATTGCTCATTATTATTATTATTATTATTATTATTATTATTATTATTAGCCAAGCTACAACCCTAGTTGGAAAAGCAAGATGCTATAAGCCCAAGGGCTCTAACAGGGAAAAATAGCCCAGTGAGGAAAGGAAATAAGGAAATTAATAAATGATGAGAATAAATTAACAATATATCATTCTAAAAACAGTAACAGCGTCAAAACAGATATGTCCTATATAAACTATTAACAACGTCAAAAACAGATATGTCATATATAAACCATAAAAAGACTCATGTCGGCCTGGTCAACATAAAAATATTTGCTGCGAGTTTGAACTTTTGAAGTTCTACCGATTCAACTACCCGATTAGGAAGATCATTCCATAACTTGGTAACAGCTGGAATAAAACTTCTAATGATGAATCAGTATATGCTATCTACCCAAGGTCAAGATCGAAGTTGTCCTTAGAGGTCTAAGGTCAAGATGATTCAGAAAAACATCTTTGTATTTATCGTTACTTTTCCATTAAGTTGTGGAATGAGTTATTCTGTAATTTGCGAATCATTTAAAGGTTTAAAGGTCACTCATGAATTGCAGAGGCAAGGGACAGTGACATTGCCCTAGCAATCAGGACAATGCCATAGAGACTGACCTTATATTATATGATCAGCGCCCAAGCCTCCTCTCCACCCAACCTAGGACCAGGGAGGGCCAGGCAGATAGACCCATAGGCTCCCTCAAACACCCCAACCTTAGCTCACAAGGATGGTAAGGGTGCAGACACTAATGGCACTAACGAGTCGGAGCGGGACTCGAACCCCCTTCTGGCAAACACCAGACAGAGACGTTACCAAGCGTGTTGATCACATGTTTTAGCACTCTCCATGTCTTTTGTTTTTATTTTTTATTTTAACCTATATATATATATATATATATATGTGTGTGTGTGTGTGTATTTATATATATATATATATATATATGTATGTATATATATATGAGGCTAAGCAAACTGTCTTCTTGATTAAATCCTCAAAAGTCTGTAGGTAAAAGGTTCAATATTTTTATCTCCATACCATTCATTTTGAAATTACCGGTTTTTCTAATAATAATTTTTTATGGAACATTTCACATTAAGAATTAGCGCTCCCTATTGTTTCCAATCAAGGGTTAATTTTCATGCCTTTATTATGGAGTTGATACTATTTTTTTTTTTAGATACTTTCTAGATTGTGTTGTTAAGCAGTAATTTATTTACATAGTCTGGT
>NC_090763.1:59559028-59561528 GCF_036898095.1 Palaemon carinicauda
GGTAGTTTTTTTTCTTTTTTTTTTTTAATTAGGTATGTCCCAGAATCATGAAATGCAATTTTTTATCTATAAGAATTCTAAATAATTTCCAGCTTTTAATCAGGTATGTCCTCGAATTATGTAAAACGCAATATTTTTATAAAAAAAAAAATCTAAATTATTTCAAGTTTTAATTCTGTAGGTCCCCGAATTATGAAATGCAATTGTTTTCCCAAAAATTGTGACTAATTTCCAGTTATTTACGAAGAGCATTTACAATTTTGTTTGTTTATCTTTTGAACGATTATTGCTTGAAAATTGATAACTCTTGTGATTTATTAAAGTAATAAACGAACTGAAAACATTTTCGCGTGTAATTCTCGAATTGACTTTTGCTGAAAATTTGGGATGGCATTTTATTCTAAAATGCTTTCAGTGTGTACATGACTATAGTCCATTTCTTTTAGTGATGCACATTTGCACCGACTCACAGCGGTGCCCTTTTAGTTCGGAAAAGTTTCGTGATCGCTGATTGGTTGGAATTATCTCGTCCAACCAATCAGCGATCCGGAAACTTTTCCGAGCTAAAAGGCCACCGCTGCGAGTCGGTGCAAATCTGCCTGGCTAAAAGAAATGGACTATAGTTAAATCACTGTATGGATTACTGTGAAACGAAGATATATAAGAATATTGAAGTGTTAAAAGTGTTCAAATAATATGCGGCATATTGGAACTTTTTACGTTATTTTCCATAGTGTGTGTGTTTTAAATAGGAAATAAATGATAAATGAGGGTTTTTAATAAATAGACACCTGCTTCATTCTTTACATATTTTGTGAGTAAACCAGGATGTCTTTGATAGAAGGCATTGGAGAGGGCGAATCAGGCACCCGACCCCTTAATGTAAGGATAACCGTTGGGAAGAACCGTGTTAAAAACAATAATAATTGAATTGTATTTTCATTGAATAATTAGGCTAGTCAAAATTAGCATATAACATTGCATGCTGAGGCAAAGTTGATTAGAATAAACGCAATGAAAGCTTAATGCGTAAAGCTGAATGCTTATGTATGTTAAAAAATATTTCAAATTCATAGGTGTATACATGCATAGACATAGAAAACAAGGTTTTTTCATTTGTGTATTTTCTTTGAACAATTAGGCTAGTCAAAATTAGCATATAACATTGCATGCTGAGTCAAAGTTGATTAGAATAAACGCAATGAAAGCTTAATGCGTAAAGCTGGGTGCTTATGTATGTAAAGAAATATTAAAATTCATGGGTGTATACATGCATAGACATAGAATACAAGTTTTTTTCATTTGTGGGTAAACTAGTATAAAACATTTACGTGTTTAAATCTGAACAGATTTATAACAATATATAGTTCCCGTTTCTTATATCTAAGTATAAGCGTTACCCATCTCTGGGGAAATAGGTCTTTATGTTTTTTATATTTTGTTTGATGCTATGTTTAGAAAACGATGATTTAGTACTTATTTGATGTTTCGAGTTGAGAGAGAGAGAGAGAGAGAGAGAGAGAGAGAGAGAGAGAGAAATGTTTTGCTAATATATATATATATATATATATATATGTATAGAGAGAGAGAGAGAGAGAGAGAGAGAGTTTCGCTTATATATATGTATATATATACAGAGAGAGAGAGAGAAGGTTTCGCTTATATATATGTATATATATACAGAGAGAGAGAGAGAGAGAGAGAGAGAGAGAGAGAGAGAAATGTTTTGCTAATATATATATATATATATATATATATGTATAGAGAGAGAGAGAGAGAGAGAGAGAGTTTCGCTTATATATATGTATATATATACAGAGAGAGAGAGAAGGTTTCGCTTATATATATGTATATATATACAGAGAGAGAGAGAGAGAGAGAGAGAGAGAGAGAGAGAGAGAGATTTCAGTAACGAAACCATGGAGTAGAAGAGAAAGAAATATATCTTAACAAAACCATAGAGAGAGATATATTTCATAACGAAACCTATCTCCACATTTTGTTTCAGGATAACTTGCAGGTATTAAGAATATAAAACTGTGATCATCCCCTACAATGATTGAACTGACGAAGCGTAAACTGTGACTGTTGAAAGCCTATAGAAAGTGCCTCTGTGGTCCGTAGAAAAGAAAACAAAAAAAAATCTCGTGTGAATTTCCCTTGGGCAAGGCATCCGATATCAGTGATACGTCCGTTCAGATGACAAAATTAGAAATTGATTACAGAAAATGGCATTGCAGGGAAGATATACCGAACAGTGTGTTCGTTTGTTCGTTTGCCTTCTAGTGTGACGTCACCATCCTCATCATCATCCTCATCATTGCTTAACGTCGACCTTTGAGAAACTGCTTCACCATGAGGATTGTGTATCACTATTCCTGGGTAAGTCTTGGAAAAAGATTGTTCTCTCTCTCTCTCTCTCTCTCTCTCTCTCTCTCTCTCTCAGGCACGTGAGGGTTTTGGTTTCTTGTATGTTATTAAAGGGTTGGACATGATAATT
>NC_090763.1:59564028-59569028 GCF_036898095.1 Palaemon carinicauda
GAGAGAGAGAGAGAGAGAGAAACGAAGGATTGAATGCAACATGAACGAGAGAATGATGGAAAGTAACAGTAAAGGATGCATGCAAACTTGTGCAATACTGGTTTATGAATGTAAGGGAAGGAATGTGGAAAAGCTATGGAAATACCTAAGTCAAGGAACCGTTGGTAGTGGAATGGCTATCGTTGTTGTATTTCTTATTTCATAAGATTCAAATTCCTTCAAGAAAGACAGAAATTTTTATTGGGTGTTGAGCCATTTTCGTTTTTTCCTTATATTTATATACGCTTAAATTATATGCCTAGCAAACTAAGTTTTTATTTAAATGCTGGAAAGTACAGTGTTGCCTTTTGCAATGCTGTATATTGTTATTGGGAGGTAAATGGCAGGACAGGATTAGAAATGAAACTGTAAGGGAGATTACTCGAGTGCCATATGTGGATGAGATCATGATGAGGGGTAGGTGGAGATGGTTTGGGCATGCTCTTCGCACTCCCTAAGAGAGATTAGTTCACCAAACGTTTAGTGGGGCTCCGCAAGGCACTAGAAGAGTTGGAAGCCCCATTCCTACATGGCTGATGACTCTGAAGCGCGAAGTAAGAGATAATGACTGGAAAAGTATTGAATTAAAAGCTCACGATAGAGACGACTGGCGAAATCTAACCGAGGCCTTTTGCGTCCATAGGCGTAGGAGGAAATGATGATGATGATATTGCTAAATCAAGTTAGTGTAATCTTTATTTAATGGTTTTACCGAAAAAAAGTTATTTAAATGTCTAGAGAGGCTGAACGTCTTCATCAGTACTGTATTAATATTTTGTAGAGTACCTTTTACTCATCCAAGGGGCTTTCTTTTTGTAGTAGTGAGACTTAATGGATATATCCTCTAGACTAAAAACCTTTTTCATATATTTGTTTTTTTCTTTTCATTCGGTGCCCTGTGAAGCAAAGAAACCAGTTAAAACCGTATCGCTGTAGCTTTCTTTATGTACCTGGAAAACAAAGGCATTCTCCTTTGCAAATGGCCGCCATCTAATTTTCCACTTTTTAATGTAGCCGTTTCTTTCTTTCCGTGGAAAGACTGCAACCGTGTTTTATATTGAGGACACTTAAGAAGTCTTTGAGGAGTAGCGGAGTGCTCACCACTCCACCTGGTAGTGCACAACTCCAACTCTGATGTGTTGACACCGATGACCATAGTTGGTGTTACGCCGGCTTTTATATATCATTCAATAACTAGTGTACGCGACCCGTCAAAAATGACGTTTAAATATTTAGGTAGATATGCACACTCGCACACGCATTCGGATTCCCTTCGCACCAGACCATGGCTACTCCACCTCCCCCTACTTGAGGAACGGGGAGTTTGGCGTGACCGGAAATGTGTGTATATATATATATATATATATATATATATATATATATATATATATATATATATATATATATATATATATATATATATATATATGTTTATAACCCTAGTTGGAAAAGCAAGGTGCTATAAGCCCAAGGGCTCCAACAGAGAGAAATATCCCTGTGAGTTAAAGAATTAAGGAAATAAAAACTACAAGAGAGGTAATAAACAATCAAAATAGAATATACCAAGAACAGTAACGACATTAAATTAGATCTTTCATTCATAAACTATAAGAAAAAAAGACAGGAGGAAGAGAAACAAGGTAGAACAGCGTGCCCGGGTGTACCCACAAGCAAGAGAACTCCAATCCAAGACAGTGGAAGGTCATGGTACAGAAGCTATGGCACTACCCAAGACTAGAGAACAATGGTTTGATTTTGGAGTGTCCTCCTTCTAGAAGGAACAATTACAGTGTAATAGTTAACCCTTTGAGTGAGGAAGAATTGTTCGGTAATCTCATTGTTATCAGGTGTATGAGGACAGGAGGATGAGGAAAGAATAGAGAGAGGGATTTCACTATAGTCCATTTCTTTTAGCGATGCATATTTGCACCGACTCGCAGCGGTGCCCTTTTAGCTCGGAAAAGTTTCCGGATCGCTGATTGGTTGGACAAGATAATTCTAACCAATCAGCGATCCGGAAACTTTTCCGAGCTAAAAGGGCACCGCCGCGAGTCGGTGCAAATATGCATCGCTAAAAGAAATGGACTATAGTATTGATGTTAGTGGAATTACCTGTCAGTGCTTGGTGTAGATCACTAAACTTGTTCACTATTTTGTGGTGTTAAATTCACCCTTCCTTTTTTCTTCGTCTTCTTTTCATCAGGTCTGGTCTAGAAAGTTTCCCAGTCCTTTCCTTCCATTTTATCTAAATGTAACGCTGTATAATAGTCAATTGATCATTCCAATGACTTAGAGTAAACTTGGTCTGTATCTAATTCCTTCTTGATTTTCTTATTTTTTTATACGGCTATGTTTTACGGTTGAAGCTTTCTCTAAGAGTGCATTACCTCTCTGTCTTGCTTCATATAAATGTTATCGTTTTTCGGTGATAATTATGAATATTATTATTATTATTACTATCCAAGCTACAACCCTAGTTGGAAAAGCAAGATGCTATAAGCCCAGGGGCTCCAACAGGGAAAAATAGCCCAGTGAGGAAAGGAAATAAGGAAATAAATAAATGAAGAGAACAAATTAACAATAAATCATTCTAAAATAAGTAACAACGTCAAAACAGACATGTCATATATAAACTATTAATTACATCAAAAACAAATATGTCATAAATAAACTATAAAAAGACTCATGTCCGCCTGGTCAACAAAAAAGCATTTGCTCCAACTTTGAACTTTTGAAGTTCTACTGATTCAACCACCCGATTAGGAAGATCATTCCACAACTTGGTAACAGATGGAATAAAACTTCTAGAGTACTGCGTAGTATTGAGCCTCGTGATGGAGAAGGCCTGGCTATTAGAATTAACTGCCTGCCTAGTATTACGAACAGGATAGAATTGTCCAGGGAGATCTGAATTTAAAGGATGGTCAGAGTTATGAAAAATCTTATGCAACATGCATAATGAACTAATTGAACGACGGTGCCAGAGATTAATATCTAGATCAGGAATAAGAAATTTAATAGACCGTAAGTTTCTGTCCAACAAATTAAGATGAGAATCAGCAGCTGAAGACCAGACAGGAGAACAATACTCAAAAGAAGGTAGAATGAAAGAATTAAAACACTTCTTCAGAATAGATTGATCACCGAAAATCTTGAAAGACTTTCTCAATAAGCCAATTTTTTGTGCAATTGAAGAAGACACAGACCTTATATGTTCCTCAAAAGTAAATTTACTGTCGAGAATCACACCTAAAATTTTGAAAGAGTCATACATATTTAAAGAAACATTATCAATACTGACATCCGGATGTTGAGGAGCCACCGTCCTTGACCTACTTACAATCATACTTTGAGTTTTGTTAGGATTCAACTTCATACCCCATAATTTGAACCATGCACTAATTCTAGCTAAATCTCTATTAAGGGATTCACCAACCCTAGATCTACATTCAGGGGATGGAATTGATGCAAAGAGAGTAGCATCATCTGCATATGTAACAAGCTTGTTTTCTAGGCCAAACCACATGTCATGTGTATATAGTATGAAAAGTAATGGGCCAAGAACACTACCCTGTGGAACACCGGATATCACATTCCTATAATCACTATGGTGCCCATCAACAACAACTCTTTGAGATCTATTACTTAAAAAATCAATAATAATGCTAAGAAACAACCCACCCACTCCCAACTGTTTCAGTTTGAAAACAAGGGCCTCATGATTAACACGGTCAATTAACACGGTTATAATTGGCAGGTTGTCTCATGGGTATATTTTGTTTGTTCTATTGCAATGGAAAACATTCTAGACCATTTGCTCTTTTTCCTTTGGATCAGTGACACCAAAGTACAGCCTTGCGGTTCTTGATCAAGTATTTAAGAATGAGACTGCAAGTCTCGTGATTTTTATTGACATTAAACGCAGGTTCCCATTTACAGGGCCGTGGACTGGTGACTGGTAGGCCTGGGCCAATCCATATCCTATATATATATATATATATATATATATATATATATACCTATATATATATATATATATATATATATATATATATATATATATATACCTATATATATATATATATGTATATATATGTATATATACATATATATATATATATATATATATATATATATATATATATATATATATATATATATATATATAAATATATTTTTTTGAGCGTGTTTTATTTTGTATATCTTTTCTGTACATGTTAAGATATACATCCTAAAAAATCTATATATTTTTGTTTTATTTTGTATGTCTTTTTCTGAACATTATAAAACCTTATTTGTCGTTCATATAGTTATGTATGTATATGTATGCTTGTGTTTTATGTGTTTTTACATTCCCTATTCATCCATTATAGTAACAGTATTCAGTAACATGATAATCAATTCCTTTGATTTTGATAATTATTTTAAGTACGTTTTTGTTGCAATACTTTCGATATTAGCCGAGTTTTCGTTGTTCCTCTTAACTATTAGAATCTGTAGAGTACGTGATTGGCCTTTGATGAGTATTGATAAACACCAGTAAAGTCAACATCAAAACTTTCGGTATTGATTCTCAGGGAATTTTGCATTGATGATGAACAGACCACAAAGAGTTTAATTCCGGTAAGAGGTTTTAAGAGACATACGTTCGCATACGTAGATATCTTGTTCCATTGTGACCGGAAAATTTTTTTTTATCGAAGGTGGTTTTTTTTTTTTTTTTTTTTTTTTTTTTTTTTTTTTTTTTTGCATCTACATATATACGATGATCATATTGCTTTCTTTTGACTTCAGGTAGTCTTCCATATTGCAGAGTGCATCTTTTTTTTTCATTGCATATATTGTATATATTGTTTTATGTTTGTGAGTCCTTGTAGATGCACTGGGGACTGTCTTGTTTGTCTGTCAAATAGTTTTAAGTAATTAAGAAAATACCTTAGTTATTTCTCAAGTTTTGTATG
>NC_090763.1:59574028-59576528 GCF_036898095.1 Palaemon carinicauda
TATGAAAAGGTATTTTGGTTGTTATTAGTTGTAATTTTAAATTAAAATCTTCTATACCGATTTCGTTATTTTAGCTGGATCTGATTTCATATCTTCTTGCTTGGAACCCTTGACAAAGAATGTTTAAATATTGTTAGTAGTATTTTCATTTGTCTTGACCAATGTTTTATATTAGTTTTGACCTATTTTTTTCTTTTTCGAATTTCTTTATATTATTTTGATGGTATAAGACTTAGGTCTTCAGTTTAAAATTATATTTAAAGCATTTAAAAGGAATTTCATCTCGGTTCCATCAATAGAGAGAGAGAGAGAGAGAGAGAGAGAGAGAGAGAGAGAGAGAGAGAGAGAGAAATGATTTGAAATGAAAACTCAGTCTTTGTTTTAATTTCTCTCATAAAAAGAACTTGAAAATGAAAGCATTCAGAAAAAAAAGATGATATCCATTTCTAGCAATTAGTCCCCTTGTCAAAGAAATTTCCCCAAGACTCAATTTTCTTCTATTCCAAGAACTCCATACACGCCATCAACTCCGTCTCTTTTTGCATTAAAAAATTCCTTTGTTCTTTCGTTTCCAACCCTTTGCTGATCCACACCCACAATTTCGAATCTCACAATTAAAAAAAATATATCTACTCTCAATCCTCGAACTCATTAAAACATTTGCATTTATTCCACTCCAATCTAGGGTTTCTGATACAGCAAGTGCTTCACACTGTTCTGTTCAACATCTTCCACGTAGCTCAAATATAATCACTCATTGTCACTCCCATTCATGGACAATCACACGCTTATGTTAACACATACACACACACTCATGCACATACACTTTCCATTCTCCTATGTCATACTCATGTTAAAGCTTCCAGCTTTCTTTCTGTGAGAAAATCGGCTTTCATCTATTTTATATTACATCTCACCATATATATATATATATATATATATATATATATATATATATATATATATATATATATATATATAATGCTGTATCGTATTTATACACCCCCTTTTCATCTTAAATACAGGGTATGGGGCTCCAAAACCCATGAACCGGTCATTTATTGATTTCCTCACCCCGCGAAACGACGTGAGAGCCATAATTTTATCAGTATTTGGCAAAATTGAAGACACAGGGGCCATTGGCCTCATGGCGAGAGGCTCCTTTGCAATTAAGGTACCATTTTTCTCCCACCAAGGGGTTCCTAACTCGTCTCTATGCGTTCCTCTGTTTTTGGGAATATTTCATCTGTGCCCGAAATAATTGGTTATTTATAGGTCAGGAAAACAAGACATAATAAAATCTACCACCATGGTAGCAGTTCTAAGTAAAAAGAATGACCGGATATGTAGGTTCTGGCAGCCTCAGTAGAGAGGTTCAACTGTTTTTTTTTTTCTTTTTTTTTATGCAGTGACTTTTCGCTTATGCGTATGTATATATATATATATATATATATATATATATATATATATATATATATATATATATGTATATATATATATATGTGTGTGTGTGCGTTTGTGCGTTGGAGTGATCGGTGAAGGCCTAGAATAATGGAATAATCCACAGGCCTAGCCAGGCCATTTGCGTAATTATGCGTGGAAGGTGGTGATGATATATATATATATATATATATATATATATATATATATATATATATATATATTATATATATATATATATATATATATATGTGTGTGTGTGTGTGTGTGTGTGTGTGTCTTTGTTGGCGCACACGGATATGCACGAACGCCTGTTAACATATACCTTTAATTTTTATTAGATTGGGAGGATTAGCACCATTTTACATTCTAACGTAGAGCAAGAAGAAAAAAGGAAAGTAAATTTCTGGGATACAGTTGAATTTCCTTATTAATCCTTAACATTGGTTAAGGTTTTTTTTTCTTTCTAGAGAACCACGGAGAGATACAGTAACTTTGGAACTAATTCTGGAATGAGGCTAATGAACAAGAAGCCTTTTGGTGAGTTCAAGCTGCTCATATCAGAAAGAGGGCACGTCTAAAAGCCTTGTGGAAAGTCATCAGAACACGGCTCATGTCATTTATTCTGATTAATAATTTGAAGGATTTTGGATGAAGCCGAGAGAGAGAGAGAGAGAGAGAGAGAGAGAGAGAGAGAGAGAGAGAGAGAGAGAGAGAGAGAGAGAGAGAGAGAGAGAGAGAGAGAGAGAGAGAGAGAGAGTTTATGTGAAGCCAAAGGTGTTATTGGATTCCTTCGTGTGAAGTTTTCAGTCTGTATTATTATTATTGTTTTTATTATTACTACAAGCTAGGTTATAACCCTAGTTGAGAAAGCAAGGTGCTATAAGCCCAAGGTCTATATCTGGACCGTGTATAAGCCCAAGGGCTCCAACAGGGAAAAATAGCCCAGTAAGGAAAGGAAACAAGGAAATAGATAAACTACAAGAGAAGTATAAGCAATCAAAATAAAATATTCCAAGAACAGTAACAGCATTAAATTAGATACTTCACATATAAACTC
>NC_090763.1:59584028-59609028 GCF_036898095.1 Palaemon carinicauda
ACTGATCAACAGATTTTTTTTTCAGTGGGAACGAGTATAGGATTATTTAAATACAAGGCAAAGACGCTACCAATTGAGCTAACAAAAGTCATAGAAAAAGTTGCAACCAAGGATATGCCACACTGGAGGAGATACTTGGGCTAGCCATTGCCTTGTAGACCAACGAGTTTTCCACAACTTTTCGCCCCACCAGTGGACCCAATTAATAGCATTCAATTGGACATTATCCCCACTGTAACCAGTAGAGTAGTGCCAATAGTGCACCTCACGGGGTGTACTGTAGGCATTACCTAGTTTGTAGTATTCCATCGGCCCCTGCCTGCTCTTACTTTATATTCCAATACTTTACCTGCGTCATTGTTCCCTCTCTTCTATCTTACTGTCCAACATAAAGTTCAAAGTATTTAACCCTTCGGGTAAATGGGAAATTAGGTCATGTTGGCCTCAATTACTCAATGAATGGAGTAAGAAATCCGAATGGTCATAATTTTTAAATTAACCTAATATTTTACTTAATGTGTTCCCTTACTGTCAGACTGACTCAGTATTGAGGAATCATCTGGGAACTTGTCAAATAGTATATCCTAGCTACACAGGCCCCAGCGATTGGCTTTATAAAACCCAAATCCACGCATCCTACCGTACTTGGTATATACAGTATGGGAAGCCGATGAAAAGCAGCACAGTGGGTCTGGAATATAGGAAAAAAACGCTAGTATGCAAGGCAGTTGCTAGCCCTGGAATCTCCTGAACTATAGTATTGTTTAGGTTCCAACTTCTTTCATGGCTTCCGTTAATCAGTTGGTAGAGGCGTTGAGTCTTGGGTTTGATCTTGATGTGTAATTTTATTAGTATTTTTATATCTGCTTTTGTTTATATATTCTCCATATTTTTTTAATCTATATGGTAGTTGTTTGTTTTTCATTTGCAACATACAATTACAAATATTTACAAATATTTTCTTTATATGGTTATGTTTCATAAACGCCATCCATATTCTGTTGGTTAAGAGATACTGTAATAACCAGTCTGGCATTTAAACTAAGACATTCGGTAAGATTTCATTCGGTTAATTTTAAGACTATCCAGCCCCAACTCTTGCAATCGCCAAATCCGACAGAAAAAAAAAATGTATAAATAGAAACTTTAGTTGAAGATCCAAAACGAATCCTCCGAAACTCACAGGTCTGATAGTAGATAGAAGTATTGGTCAACTCATGTCCGGCGTTAAGAAGACATCTTGTTGCAAACGGCCGAACTCCTCCCAAGCCATTAAAGAATGGTGTACTTCTTGGGCCGGAGATGCCTATCGGGAGTACTTTTAAGAACGGCGCTCTGAGCTCCTATCTCAACCTTGCTAAGCGTAGACGGGATACGACATTTAACTATGCTGTTTAAAGATGTCACAGCTCGCAGTTCGTACGTGATTTTGAGCTTTGGGTAAGGAGGAAATTAGGGCGTGTTCCCTCGACTCTTATCATGATAAGGAGCGTAAGTCCTCGCAGAGGAATTTCGATCTTACGCTGCCCTGAAGTGCGGCTGATTAGGAGGCGGCAAGTTGGTTTGAAGGCGAGTGGTAAAAAAACAGTTAATGGTGGAATAATTTCCTCAAACTAGCTACCACTTGGGTGATTGAGTATTCGAGACACGTCCTTCAACGCAAACAAGCATCTCTTATTTTTCTAAAGCATTCGGGCGTTGTACGTACATGAATTCTAGTGCATATTTCAGACCAGCATAGGATTTCCTTAGCTTTGGCCCCTCAATACTCGAAGTGAAAGTGGGTAGTTCTCGGTAATATGAAGCATTTACTCTCACAAAGGTTCCTTCAGCGAACATGAAGAAAAAAAATCACTGATATCCATAAAACCATAACCAACCCAAGTGGAACTTGTGAGTACTTTTATTAATGATGAAATCATTATTCTTTGTTAAACAATCAAGATTGCCCGCTAACCCCTTTCCTTCCACTCATTGTTTTCACGGTTCCAGAAATCATAATCTGGCGGTGAACGGTTTTGTTTGAGGAAATACTTAAAGCACTTCTCTTCTGACATCATGTAAAGATAGACGATACAAGGACCATTCGGGTTCCTGGACATGCATTGCTATCCTGGTTCGCATAGATGTTTTGAATATTCAGCGATCTCTCTCGCGGAACGAGAGGGAATCAGCAACAATAGAGAGAGAGAGAGAGAGAGAGAGAGAGAGAGAGAGAGAGAGAGAGAGAGAGAGAGAGAGAGAGAGAGATGCACTCACTGGCTTCATACCGATTTCGAAGGTTCATAAAAGTCAACTGTTAATATTGAGAGACTACGCAAGTTATAGGCGTTTTGGTATGATAGATATTTTTAATTTAATTATTACCAAACTCGTTTATTAATACTGTGTAAGCTACAAATTCTTTGCAATAAAAATAGTCAAAATCTTTTATAATTGGAACTGTATTTACAGTTGCAGCGCATAATCAGGAAGCTGTTATCTGTTTATTTTTATCTATTTTTTATCTATTATTTCTTTTTTTTTCATGATTTCTACGGTGGCATTGTTTTCTCTCATTATAGAAACTGCATAATGCAGATATTATAACTATGTTTATAATTGTGTGATTAGCTTAATGGTCGACCATGGTCAAATTTTACAATTACTCTAAGTTCTTATTTTGGAAAATCATATGTACTTCTGTGTACAGCCTGTAAGGCCATTCAACACCTAAGTGTAGCTTAGGTATGCTATCATGTAACTATTAGAAGGAAAATGAGGCTCAAATAATGTGTTAATCATGAATGTTGATACTGTTCCATAGAATTTCTCATGACTTTACGTATAAAATGCTTTGAACTTTTAAAATTCCTTTAAAACTATGCACATTTAGCTAATTATAGTCGTTACATAGGTAATATAGAAATTTTCTTTATTGTAAATATTGTTAATAGAATATAATCTTAATATTAGTTTAACATATCAATGTTAGAAATGTAAGAAAATCTGTGCTGTAAATTTTAATGATACTTGGATATTCTGTTGTTTGTTTGCCAATTGGATTAACTTTTAAAGCTTCATTAACTGCATAAATATCTTAGAAATTATACAGTTGTACCGCAGCGTGTAGTTATGCATGGATTTCAGTATGCATATTACATGAAATGTGCATTAATGGAGTATGAGATCCGAATGGCCATAATTTTTTTATCTGCCTAATATTTTGCTCCGTGTTTTCTCAATTTTCTCACTCTTACTAACTGTATGCCTTTATTACCAGACCAGTAAAGTAATGAGGAATCATCTGAGAACTTGTCCAAAAAAAAAAAAATCCTTTTCCGAGTCCATGAAATTAAGGTGGTCAGGTTTTGCTGGAAATATTTTGTTCCCTAAATCGGGACCTCATAAAGTTATACTACGCTTTAGACTAAATAGCATCCTGTGTAAAGCCCTCATATTTGTCTAACTATTATAATTACTGGTGATGTTATTATTTTGAAATGCTATTACTAAACATCTAACAATCCTAATGTGTATCACGAAATAAGTATAAAATATTCTGGTATCATAGGAACTCTGACATGTCATTTCGTTAAAGTATTATGCTGGTCTGTTGGCCTCTTATTCCTCACAATATTCTGCTACCTCAGGGAGTTTTTATACTGACTGAGTCCGAGGTTATAATATCTAATTCAACTCACATTCGTAAAACAATGAATTATATTCAGGTCTGACTGGACTGATAAGTATCATAAACGCGTCCTCGCTCGCCTAAGAAATGCCAAGAATCCGAGCTCCCCTAAAAAAAGAAGAAACTGAGAATTAATTGGTTGTTTCAGCGACCACTTGAGAGTTAACATTCCACGAGATAAGGTTATCTGCCGAATTTGAATTCACACCGAGCAAGCAATTCCCATTCTTTTCCCAGGCAACCAAGCGGATAGATTATGTCAACCCGTAGTACAGCAGACGTCGCTGGCTCATTAGCTTTGGATGCAGCATGCTTTGCCAATCATTGCTACCAGGTTATCAAGGGATTGACTGACGTGGGATGAGGGGGCCATGCTTTGGATATTGGGGTGAAAATCAACTCGCTCTCAAACCAAACCCGGGCTTACGGGATTATTATTATTATTATTATTATTGTTATTATTATTATTATTATTATTATTATTATTATTATTATTATTATTATTAACTCGCTCTCAACCCAACCCCGGGCGGGGATTTGGCTTACGGGATTATTATTATTATTATTATTATTAATTGTTAAGTTACAACCCTAGCTGGAAGAGCAGGATGTTATAAGCCCAGGGGCTCCAACAGGGAAAATAGCCCAGTGAGGAAAGGGAAAAATGGAAAAATAGAATATTTTGGAAACAGTAACATTAAAATAAATATTTCCTATATAAACTATAAAAACTTGAACAAAACAAGAGGAATAGAGATAAGTTAGAATAGTGTGCCCGAGTGTACCCTCAAGCAAGAGAACCCTAACCCAAGATAGTGGAAGACCATTGAGATTGACTGACAGGGAATTAGGAAATTCGTAGTTTCGTGTTTGTACTCGGCTGTCTAAAAGATAGATCTCAATTATTTCTGGAATTTGACACAGCATCAGAAGGATTATAAAAGCTTTATTTTCATATGAGTATTTGATTTAAGTTATTAGATTGGATAAAAGAAGTTTCATTAGTAATCAAGATTATATGAAAGGAAATTAGTTACAATGATTAAATGTATATATATGGGTGTATATAATCATATATATAGTATTTATACAGACACACATGCACACACACACACACACATATATATATATATATTATGTGTGTGTATACTGTATATTAAAGAGAGAGAGAGAGAGAGAGAGAGAGAGAGAGAGAGAGAGAGAGAGAGAAAACGATCTTGTTTTGGAACAGGGAGAACAAGAGGAGAGTTGAAAGAGAATGCAATAAAAGATGAGGAGATAGGAGGGGACAGAACGGTTAAAAGAAACAACCGACAAAAAAAAAAAAAAAAGGTGAGTGAAGTGTCGAGGGAGACGTAGAAGGGACAGACGCATTTCCAGCGTAAATTGAGTCTGCAAACCCCCGTTGTGTGACCAGAGCCTCAGAAAGTGAAACCAGTGTCTGTGGAATGCTTTTAAGAGATCGCTATGAACGCGAAGCTTAGAAGAGATGCCTATGTTTTATGCCTTCAGTTTTTTTTTTTTTTTTTTTTTTTTTTTCCAAGTTATTATTTGTTTTTTTGTGGCCATAATAGAAATTATTTATCTGTCATTGCCAAATTATAAAAACTAATAATAATTCAGGTAAGGAATTTCATAAGAATTAAAATGCAAACACATTTCATGAGGAATAAGTTCAATAAGGTATCATAACATGATTCTATGCAAGGACAGTGTGACGAAACTATTACAAATCCTTAATACTCATGGACTTAACCCGTCAATAATGACTGCTAAATATTTAGATAGATATGCACGCACACACGCACATACAGATTCAATCCTTCCCACCCTCTCCCCCTATCCTTCTCTCCTAACTACAACCCCTCTCGCCAGGATATGACTACTTCCTCTCCCCCCCCCCCCTCTACCTGAGGGACGGGGAAAGACCAAGTGACATGAAAGATATGTATATATATATATATATATATATATATATATATATATATATATATATATATATATATATGAGAGAGAGAGAGAGAGAGAGAGAGAGAGAGAGAGAGAGAGAGAGAGAGAGAGAGAGAGAGCCAAACTCTCGCTCTTTAGTATATAGAAATGTTCGTAAATTACAAAAAAGAGGCATTTGAAGAAACTAATTTCATCTAGAATCCTTGGATATTTCACATGGATTATTTCGATCTTCTGATACTTCGAAATTTATCAGCACATCTATAAACCGTCACTGTAATGCTTCTACAATTGTGTCAAAATGTGTATTTGTGGCACCAAGGGGAAAGATTGTTACATGCACATTTTGTATTTTGTCCTTTGTGTGCTTCTCTCAGTCACTGTAACGTTTTTATTTGTTTTATTATTTATTTACTAGCATATGTAATCTGCATTTCATAAACGGCAGGAAGTAAAAATTGGTAGTCTATTTTACGCGATTCCATGAAAATCACATTTCTTTGTTTTTTGGTATTGGATTTGATTTGCCCCTTTTTTAATGGGTTTTATTATTTATTCCCAGTACGAAAGAACACCTAAACAAGTAATCTTATTTACCTAACGCTGATTATTTCTTTTGATAATTGAATTAATTCGTAAACCATAGCTAAAGCTTTTCTTTCTAACAAAATTCCTGAAGTTGGTGGACATTACTAAGAACTTTTTGCATTTGCTGTTAAAATTGGCAATGATTGGGATGCTTCTCATTATTTGGGTGCTGTTTATGGAGAGAATATGGGTTTGAAGAGTAATGAAAATATTTCATCAATATGCCTAGATAATCCGTCTACACGCAAAAAGATTGTTTTCAATTATTTCATTCTACTATTATATCAGAATTAGAAAATTTATCAATCCAAAGGTAATTTAAATGGTTAGGCTGGTGTATCGTACGCCAGTTCGTTCTTAAGGCAATTCAATTCCTCATTATCTACAGATGCAATAAAAAACAGCATCTGTCACCTGTATTTCTCTTGTTCCAATGTTAAAACCAGGCGAGTGAAATCCCCTCATTATACATGCGCATCGTCATGTCTCGTCATTTCCATAATTAACAACATTACAGAACGAAATATTCTCTTTGATCAATAACTGTTCACTGTGCTGTCCTTCAACGGTGAAACCTTTTATCATTTAATGACTGTGGGCTGAATCCTATCGATTTCCTGTATGGCACCATCGGTGCAGAAATTATCAAAGCAAATTATGCAAATGCACTGTGAGGGTGTCTTGAATTTTCATTCACTTATTGAGTTATTGATACCTATCTCGATATATGGGTTTGCTCTCCCCTTTGTATTATTCAAGTCATATGAATTACTCAAAAGAAAGATCCTACTCCGTGGTGTGTTTTCATTGGCTATAATACTTCATATGTAAATTTGAATATCTAAATAAAGAAAAGGCTCCCAATTGCTGCACTGTAATTGCTCAGTGGCCACTCTCCTCTTGGTAAGGGTAGAAGAGACTCTTTAGCTATGGTAAGAAGCTCTTCTAGGAGAAGGACACTCCAAAATCAAACCATTGTTCTCTAGTCTTGGGTAGTGCCATAGCCTCTGTACCATGGTCTTCCACAGTCTTGGGTTAGAGTTTTCTTGCTTGAGAGTACACTCGGGCACTATTCTATCTTATTTCTCTTCCTCTTGTTTTGTTAAAGTTTCATAGTTTATATAGGAGATATTTATTTTAATGTTGTTACTGTTCTTGAAATATTTTATTTTTCCTTGTTTCCTTTCCTCACTGGGCTATTTTCCCTATTGGAGCCCCTGGGCTTATAGCATCCTGCTTTTCCAACTAGGGTTGTAACTTAGCAATTATTAGTAATAATTGATTGTTAGAATATGCATTCTTGATAATTGATGCTTCTGATTATGGTATTTGCAGTGTGGTTTATTCGTATATTAATTCATGACATATAGCCAATATTTCTCCTGATCTTGTTTTCATTCCCGTATAATTTGCTGATGTATGAGAAGTATTTGTAAGCATATTCGAGCATTTTCTTATATGTACAATATATGATTTGCTTATGTTATGTATTATACTGTTGTGTACGAGAGAAAACTAAGGTAGAGGATATTCTAATAATGAGTAAGAAAAAGAAGTGGACATGGGCGGGACATACAATGAGAATTACAGATGATAAATGGACATTACGAATAACAGAATGTGTCCATAGAGATTGTAAAAGAAGCAGGGGAAGGAAGAGAAGACGATGGATTGACGAGATAATAAAATTTGCGTGTATAGACTGGGTTTTATAAACAGACGTGAGTTGTAGGACATGCCTGAGACCTTTGTCCTGCATTGGACTAGTTACGACTGATGATATATGTAATATACATGTACACACACACATACACACAGACATATATGTGTGTGTATATATATATATATATATATATATATATATATATATATATATGCAGTCCTCTGAAGAAGTATCACGAAACTAGTCAGGACTTGATCTTATATTTCGTATTTTCATTTTCCTCTGTGGTTTTTCTGCATCTGAGCATCACGTTTTCCTGTGGTTTTTATGCATAAATATATATGGACAGTATATATATATATATATATATATATACATATATATATATATATATATATATATATATATATATATATATATATAATATATGTGTATATATAAATATGTGTGTGTGAAGTATATGTATATACATTTTAACATACGCCTTTTTCCTTTAGAGTTGGTAATGCCATAAGTTATCATCCATAAGGATTTTTATACAGATCATTTGATATAAGGCTGTTAACCCAACACCCTGCCTCATGGATATACAAGGGCTATATGTGCCCGTTATCCACACAGCGTCTGTGTATTTTTTATGGTTACCCATACTAATATCGGCTAGTCCCCATGATGCTTAATTTTGTTCATTAGGTATAAACAGAGAGAGAGAGAGAGAGAGAGAGAGAGAGAGAGAGAGGGAGAGAGAGAGAGAGAGATTATTAATGCCAAGTTCTAAGGCAGAACCGTGTGAGGTTCAAGGTCATTAAAAACTGGTCTGCAGAGACTCGATGTCGTTTTTCTGTCATTATTATTATTATTATTATTATTATTATTATTATTATTATTATTATTATTTTCAACTCGATGTCGTTTTTCTTTCATTGTTGTTATTATTATTAATATTATTATTATTATTATTATTATTATTATTATTATTATTATCATTATTATTATTATTATTTTCAACTCGATGTCGTTTTTCTTTCATTGTTATTATTATTATTAATATTATTATTATTATTATTAACTCGATGTGGTTTTTCTTTCATTATTATTATTATTATTATTATTATTCTTATTAACTCGATGTCGTTTTTCTCTCATTATTATTATTATTATTATTATTAATATTATTTATTATTATTATTATTATTATTATTATTTTTAACTCGATGTCGCTTTTCTTTCATTATTAGTATTATTATTATTATTATTATTATTATGATCATCATCATCATCATCATTATTATTTTTATGGGAATAAACAGAGGAAAGATTTTTTAAACTAAGCGTAGCTTTTAGGAAAAAATATAAATACACTATCGTACAAATTAGTATTTCTAAAACGAACCAATAATAGAATATGTTTTTTTTTTTTTATTCTGCTTTTCCTTCGTAGAAAGTAATATAAGGTTATTTAATGTACTAAACACCCTTAGTTTTTTATTAGTTTTATTGTTTTTTGTAGACTGGCCAAGTTTTTTTCCATCCATTGAATTTGACACTGTGAGAAAATTCTTTTATCACGGTAAATCTATCTATCTTCGTAAAAAAAACTTTGATTCTTTTATTGTGGCGTATCATATAACCTTTCCCCTCTCAAAGAACGGCTCTCCCATATTTTTTCAGAAGTTAGAATCCACATTTTTTTAAAACCATTGTTTTTGCATTCTTTATTTAGTTAGATATGTTGTTAATGACAACATCTTTATCAAAGCAGGCATAAACTAAAAGTGAATTCTGCTGCTAATAGCTTGGTATTGTAATAAACAATATCTAAGGCAAAATAACACCTTTAAGTGAAGGGTTGTGAACTCTTTGGGCTAATTAGACCTTTAACCATCGAGGTCAAACTAAGTCTCATCTGGCGTATGTAGCCTGTTACAAATCAGGTCATGAAGAGAAAATAAAAAGGGGGGGGGGTGGAATTGTGAATACTCCATGGCAGGTAGAATTCCTAGTGTATAATTTCCTCAAGATTATGTAATTCATTATGTAAAATTTCCTCCTGGATATATTTATTTCCTCACACACAACTTCCTGTGGGATAAGTAATTTGCATTGTTGAATTCATATAGAATTTAACTCGCGAGTATGTAATTTATCTCACAGTTTCTTTTTAGGTTATGTATATATATATATATGTATATATATATATATATATATATATATAAAATATATATATATATATATATACTGTATATATATAATATATATTTATAATATATATATATATATATATATATATATATATATATATATGTATATATACTGTATATATATATATATATATATATATATATATATATATATATATATATATATATATATGTATATATATATATATATATATATATATATATATATATATATATATATATATATATATAAAATTTTCAAGAAACTGCAATTCGTTTACGTCTCTCATGAATGGCAGGGGCAAGGGACCCTGACATTGTCCTGGTTAGCAAGACAGTGCCCTCGACTGACCATAAATCCATATGATCAGCGCCCAAGTCCCCTCTCCACCCAAGCTAGGACCAAGGAGGGCCAGGCAATGGCTACCGATGACTCATCATGTAGACCTATAGGCTCCCCCAAACCCCCATCCTTAGTTCATAAAGATGGTAAAGTTGTAGACACTACAAGAAACTATAGAGTTTGAGAGTGTCTCGATCTCCCGTCCAACAGAACGCCAGGCAGGGACGTTTCCAATAGACTACAAAAATGAAATATAATTGATCGAATACCTGCTTTGTCATGCAAATATTTATTGCACAACACAACAACAACCCCCCCCCCCCCCAGAAAAATAATAATACAGTAAATGGTGGAGATAAAAGTAGTTAGAAGAAAATGCAAAAACTTAAACTGGTTGTCTCAGAATTTCCTAGTTATATTTTAAGAAACGTTATACTTTTTTGATAATTAAAGTTTAACTACTGCAGAGTTGAAAGCGCATTATCAGCCTAGGCCATTTTCTATTCCGTAAAAGCTATGCATTGTTTTGTAAAATATACGGCAAGTCTAATCATTTTAATTACTCTTTCCACCTGAAATTCACTTTATTCTATACCTTGTTATTTTTGTTTCCATCCAGTGCCAATACTATAGGCTAACTATGAACAGACTATGTTTGCTATCTTAAAAAGACTCAATTATAGTCCCCCCTAACACTCGTTTTTGTAACTCATTTTCTATGACAGCGCTCGTAGCAGCTGTAAGCCTCAGGCTTGATGTTGAGGTAATACTTTATTATTATTATTATTATTATTATTATTATTATTATTATTATTATTATTATTATGAAGTAAGAACAATATATGGTTCAACATATTGTTTTTCATTGCATTCAAACTTTGATATATTTAACTTTTTGTCTGCACTCACGTTATTTGTTCGTCTCATTATCGTTGACGAATATATATATATATATATATATATATATATATATATATATATATATATATATATATATATATATATATATATATATATATATATATATACACACACACGTAAAATCACAGGGTAACGTGATGCTCAGATGGAAAAGAACCACAGGGAAAATGAAAATAACAAATATAAGATTAAGTCCTGACTAGTTTCGTGATACTTCTGAAGAAATATCATTATAATAGTCATGACTTAATCTTATATTTACTATTTTCATCTTCCCTTTGGTTCTTTTGCGTGTGTGTGTGTGTGTGTATATATATATATATATATATATATATATATATATATATATATATATATATATATATATATATATATATATATATATATATATATATATATATATATATCCTTTCACCCCAAAGTTATTCTGCGCCGTTTACCTGCGTGTGTGAAACATTTAAAAAGTTTCACCAGATACTCCATTTCTTATCTTTCATTCTGTGCGCTTCCTGGGTCGATTTTGTTCTGGAAGTTCATGTTTGAAAAGAAAATTCGTGCTTTAGGCATTGGTCTCTACTTTCTTTGTTTTAAAGATGATGCTGTTTTTACCGTCATCCACCACTGAAGTTCAGTTTAAAAAAAAAGTGTAAACGTTGATGTAAACAAAAATTGATAATACAATACAGGATGGTATCGATAATTTGGCGTTTTCCACACAAAATCACAAAGTCTGGAAGCAAGTACCTTTGGACCTGGGGTCCCTTTAAGTTTAACCGTCTGTCTCCGTGACGTCGGTTGTCAGTTGTGAATGAGCAGTGGCCGAGAGAGGTGCGTGCGTCTGTGTGAGGTGGGCTGCGCGCGCGACCCACAGTAGCTTGGTGAGGGTTGCTTCCTTTGCACTTTTATTCCCCTTGCAATATAATAGCTACGTTGCAATCTTGATCGCGTGTGACCGTTAGCGCAACTACCGTAGTACCTGCAGGTCTTGTGGGGGGAATTATAAAATAGTTCTTCAAGTACCCTGTGAATCAAAATGTGTTGTGTCAGTGCATATGATCGTGCTAATGAAATATCGTTAACTATGTGATTGGGTTGTTTAGTAATTCGCTATACAGTGGAGATTCTGTCCTGTGTGAAGTGCTTTCGTGAATAACACAAAGTGTTTGTTTTTATGGTGTGAGTATTGAGTTAATTTGATCTAAATGGAGTACAGTCATTCATAATCTTCGGTTATTTAGTAGCCCTAGGCCTATATGGCAGATTTCTTGGGTACATTTATTTTAGTCTTAAGTCACAATTGAAAACACGTAAAACTGCCGTTCTTGTGTTATAAGATTAGTGATGTTTTAGGAGTTGCTTATAATTAAGCCAAATTGTTAAGTGGATCAAGACGTGTGATGAAATCTTACGAGCATAGGTCTAGTACACTAAGCCAGAGACAGTAAGTATGGGCTTTTTAAAACATTGATGTTTTTGAAATTTGTTTAATCAAAGAGATGTGATACTTTTTATAGTATTTTAATAACACACACCTGTATACATACATACATTTTCACTTAACACAACCGTATAAGTAGTTGCCTGTAGATTCTTGTATCCGATAAGGGCAATTCAAAATGTCCAATTCTTTATAATTAGCCTAATCCTGTCATGTAAAATTCAAATGTAATTATTGCATTCTTTATTCAATATATGGAAACCAATAAAAAGAGTAACATTCAAGACGTTTCTTGAAATCTTACAAACATAGGACTAGTGCACTAAGCCAGAGGCAGTAAGTATGGGCTTTTTAAAACATTGATCTTTATGAAATTTGTTCAATCAAACAGATGTGTGATACATTTTATATTACTTGAATAACACACACACACCCTCTATACATATACATACATACATATTCATTTAACACAACAGTATAAGTAGCTGCCAGTAAATTCTTGTATACGATAAGGCCAATTCAAAATGTCCAATTCTTTATAATTAGCCTAATCCTGTTATGTAAAATTTAAATATAATTATTGCTTTCTTAGTACAATATTGTATCGAAACCGATAAAAGAGTAATATTTGAAGGTATCCACCGGAAATTAGTAAATACACAGAACTGTATACGGCTTGTCCGTTGCCTCCCGTTAGGTCAGTTGGCTGACTTATGAGAGACGGGATGTAGTGTTTGGCCAGGTCAGTGAGCGCTTTGTGCTTACTTACCCCTTTGTAGGTAGGTCACTCATTATGTTTGCCCGTCCCATGATGTTTAAAGGGAGGGGTGCTGAGGATTTTGTGTTAAAATGTTACAACTATGTTTATTTTTAATAATTTATCTAATTGTAATAGTATACTCTATCTTTTTATTCATCGTTGTTGATTAGTGTCTCAATTTAGAAGGGCAGTTGTTTAACCATTTGGTTTGTGATGATTGATAAATTATCAGGTTTGCATTTCATTACATAATGCATCAAGGCCAACGAGAACTTTATAGGATAGGCCTAAACGGTTTTATGTCCCGATTACTAGGCTATTCATGGTGGTAGGACGGTTATCCTCAAATTTTCGTTTCAAATGTTTAAAAGATATTCAAACACTCCAGTTAAACGGTTAATTCATTGTCTCCACTTTCTAATTTTGACCTCCACCACATTTCTGACGACCCTTCTGTTCAGTAAGCAATTCAGACGTCTCTCCTTTCTTCCTCGTTTCTTACTTTCTATTCTTCCTCCTGTTACCTATTCATTTAGGAATCTTTTTTTCCTAGCCGGTTTTTGCTTTCTCAGTTATTCCCACCACGTCATTTGTTTTGATCGTGGAGTCTCGCGCTTCACCTTTTCATTCCTCATAAAAGTTTTAAAAGATTTGTTTTGAATGGAGGTCACCCATAGGCTAAATGTCCTGCGGTAATACAAAGGCAAGTTGATGGTTTAGTCCATAAATCTTTGAATGGGAATTAGGTCATATATATATATATATATATATATATATATATATATATATATATATATATATATATATATATATGTATGTATGTATGTATATGTAAATATGCATTGCCATGATCAGGTTGGTTTGTTGTAAGCGATCAGACGAAAATATCCCACCATCACAAATCCTCACTTACTACCGAAGTGATGAATTCTGGTCAAATCCCAGACATGAGTAAGGACATGTCTGAGGCACTTGCTTTGCAGTTCCTAGAAACGGCTGCATCATTTGTTGTGTGTGTGTATATATATATATATATATATATATATATATATATATATATATATATATATATATATATATATATATATATATATATATATCTTTTCATTGTATCGTGAACAGCCTTGTTTTATCACTTATAGTTGGTTTGCTTACACACATTTTCCTATTCTAGTCCTAGACATTCGATGTAATATATTTAGACGGTGTATTTTTTGTGTATTGATATAGTTTTATTTCTTTAGTGCCCGCATATTCTCAATTTAGTTTTTCTTCTTTTGTTGTTGGTCTTGCTGAACCTACGGTCGTAAAGTTTTTCTCCTCTCAGTTTCTCTGAATATACCATATTTAGAAGACAAACTGAGAAAATAACTGCTCTGCTTTTAGTTTGCTGCTGGAATATAATATACATTGTGGCCATGTTTTGTGCCCTTTTCATAGTTTGTCAATGGATTGCTTCAAGGTCTAGCTCTCAGACAAACCTTTTTCTATTTCTGGTGGAAAGCAACCGATAATATGGGTGTCGTGTTTGTCGGAAAATGAATCAGAAGTCTAGTCGTTAATAAGTTCTAATCAGCAACCGTTTTTATTTGTGTGTGTGTGTGTTATTTTCTAATGCTTGCCTATTAATTGAGAGAGCTGATGTCAGTTTGTAGTGTTGGAGAGACTGGATCTTGAGATATGCAATTGTGCCTCTTGTTGACCTAAATATGGCCAAGATAAAATATGAATATTCCAAAACTGTTGCTGAGAACCAGATTTTTAACATCCTCGCAAGGGGAAATGTTGTTACATTGTCACTTGTGATGTTTAACATTTAGGCCTATAGCTGTTTATATTTTACAACAAGAAAAAAAAGCAGCACGGGGAGAAAAGCATCGTTGTATATAGAATTCAAAGATTTACAGACTCTTTGACTTTGGTAAGGTTATAGAATTCATGATAAGGAAATTCCGCAATGTTACTATGCTGTGGCAACGGTTGCCTAGCTCATACCTGACATATTTAATAGACCTGTTCCTTGAATTATTAGCCATTAGCTAAAGATAAATTTAAAACCCGAAAGTTGTATATCTCTACTTTCTCTCTCCATTTAGTTTATTCTTTTGATATATACCAATCAGGACAGTCCAGAGCCTCATGCATCGATCTTTTCCTCTACTTACGTTCGGCTGTTTTATATTTTCTTATATTTTTATGGCAAGGAATCTGAGTGGTCAGTTACTAAGATATAGTTTCTTAAAGTAAATTAGTAAATTATTTAAGTGATTTTTTTTCATCTTGTACCCCAATTTCACTTTCTTCAACAGAGCAGATCATCTATTTCTATCAGAATGAAATTTTTATGGAAAAGTTTTTTTTTTTTTTTTTTTTTTTTTTTTTTTTTTTTTTTTTTTTTTTTGTCCGGGTAAGAACTTCTGATATCATTCCATTACATGAAAAGACGTGTCTTTTTTTTTAGTACTGTATGTAGAGTATTATAAACAAATAAAATCTGTGACTGCTACACCTGGCTCTTAATTCTTTATATAAATTCCGCAATTATATGCAGGAATCAAGAACTTAAATTAACAAATGTCATTCTCACCTCGTGAGTTTAAGCCAGTCTCGAAATCTGTGACCGAACTATCACTCACTGGGTGACTTTTATTTGTATTTTTTTTTTTTTTATAATTATTGTAGTTGAAGGTTCATTCAACTCTACCCGACCTTCAATATCTCTCTGTCGCTAAGTATTATTACATAGTGACGTGATTCATCTCATAGCTTATCCATTAATGTACTGGTTGTTCAACAGTTGTAGATGTGAATATTTTATGGTTATTATTTCAAAAGTATTTTTTTAAATGTATTATTGAGGGGGATTCGAAGCGAGGGATATCAGTGTGTACTAAAAAGTGAAGCGGTGACTATAATTTCTAGCAATATGTATTAGAAATAGTCTTTATTTTCAATCTGCAGTGAATTATGTAAATGCATGGTCATGCCATCTCATTTACAGTGAAAGACGGCATTGTGTGGTAAATATCTCTTGCAAAAATTTGCTAAGGTGTCATGCTATTTTCAAGTTTAAGCCCAGTGAATTTTTAATGTTATTAACCCTTTCAACCGTTTTGCTGGAAAAAAAAGTTTTCTCAGGTGTGCATATGCCTGTTTGCATTGGCATGTGAACGTGCCCTTCATCTCGGCTTTTATGAGCCGTTGCTACTTGGTTTAATGACCATGGCGCTCTTAAGGAAGAAGATAGTGCCATCTTACCGGATTTTTATATATGAGGTTGCTTAGGAACTCGATGCTCCGCTGTCACCAGAGTAAACGTGTGTCTAGGATAGTCCAGAATCGTTGTTTTGACGCATGAGTAGATTTTCTTATTACACTTTTATTGTATTAGCTGAGGTTCTCGTTTTATTATAGAGGAAATTTTGTGACACTTTGGGTGTTGTTTTTTAAATACTTGGCAAATTATATTATGGTATTATACTTTTGGTTGTATAGCTTACATCTGAGAGAGAGAGAGAGAGAGAGAGAGAGAGAGAGAGAGAGAGAGAGAGAGAGAGAAGGTACGGTTACTGTAAATCTACATATCCAAAGCCCCCCCTCTCTCTCTCTCTCTCTCTCTCTCTCTCTCTCTCTCTCTCTCTCTCTCTCTCTCTCTCTCTCTCTCTCTCAAGGTATTGTTACTGTAAATCTACAAATCCAAAGAGTCTCTCTCTCTCTCTCTCTCTCTCTCTCTCTCTCTCTCTCTCTCTCTCTCTCTCTCTCTCTCTTTGTGCATATTAATAACGAATTCACCTTGTACTTGAAGCTTGGAAATTTCCAGTTGTTCCGGTATTTCCTGACCCAGGCAGAAACTGTATGTACCCTTGAAGTGCTTTCACTCGGGGACTTTTTACTCTCGCTTCCAATGTAGTAATCATGTTGTCTTTTGCATTCCTTTTTTATGCAAAGATTTATGATAGTGAATTTTGCCAAAAGAATTACATTATGCTACTGAAGTAAAAAGGTTCTCTCGAGCTTTTTGCCGAATAAAAAAAATAGTTATAATCAAAATGAAGATAGGATAAAAATGACCATAGCTTACTTTATATACAATGGCTGTCCGCTCTTATGATCAAGTTCACAATTATTATTACTTGCTAAGCTATAACCCTAGTTGGAAAAGCGGAATGCTATAATCTGAGGGGCTCCAACAGGGAAAATCGCCCAGTGAGGAAAGGAAATAAGGAAACTACAAGGAAAGAATTAACAATTGAAATATTTAATTAACTAACAAATTTTGATGATATGGTCTAGCACTTTTCATATTAGGGTTTTGCATCTAGTTATCCAAATTTGTAATATTGTTAATTATTTTGGATGATTAATGCATAACAATTTATTTTGTTCTTTGTAACAAAGTCCATCTCCCAGCTTGAGGCAGTTTTCGTATATGCCAAGTGAAGATAACTTGGGTCTTAGCGTTTGGACGAGACGTAACATTCCGATGGTCTGGTCTTGTCCTGACCATTGCATATTACAGTAAATTTGTTGCCTTTTAAGCACAGTGCAAACTACTTTAATTCTATGTACAACACTATCACCTTAGGATAAATATTGATAATTTTCTTTATTAAGTGTAATTATGGAATAGGCTTTCAGTGGATGTTGAATTAATAATAATTACTGTAAGTGGGTATTCCCCTATGCAGACATGTTTTATTTACAATAACGACATTGGTTTTGGGGTCTCTGTAAAATATTTATACTAAAACTCGGCATGTTACATAATAAATGTAGAAGAATCCTTAATTTTAAAAGGCATTATACAAATTATAATGCTAATTTTACTTTTTATTGAAGATTTACAAGCTTCATTAAAGTATAGCATGCTTAAAAGTCCATTGCATTACAAACCAACTTCTACAAAATAATACCCATATATAAACAAAGAGCAACCAAGTAAAGGTAATTTAGAATAAGTATTTTATGCAAATCTAATTTTTATTTTTGATAAGGCAAGATGCTCAGCTTTAATTTATGGACATCAACATCACACCTGCCAATACATGAAGACAACTCCACACGTAAAAGAAAATATTATAAAACATCCCAAATGTTTTACGGTATAGTACAGTTGGCTTCATTAATTCCGAGACACTTCACGGGAAGCTAAGGGGACGTCAGTGTACCGGAATTAATGAAGCCAACTGTACAAACACCCAACCGCATATTTTGAAAAGAATCGTCATTTAGATTCCATTGATGTACATTTTCGTAATATCTTCCAGTGGGGTGAGAGTCCGATCATCTCTGTAAATATCAGAATATTTTACAAATAATATTTAGCATTCATAAAATATAAGGCATAATTCTTTACTGTCTTAAAACAAATCCATGTGACGTAAAGTATTAACTGATGAAAACGAATTTTGAAGTTGTGATCACGTTATAAGTGCGGACGATTAAAAATATTATTTTTGTTGAAAGTGGCCTCTATGCCATTAATTAACTTAACGTAAGTTATACCAATTACTCTCCAGTTTCAGATCTACTATAGTCAATTCTTTTTAGTGAGGCAGATGTGCTCTGACTCGCAGCGGTGCCCTTTTAGCTCGGAAAAGTTTCCTGATCGCCGATTGGTTGGGCAAGATAATTCTAACCAATCAGATAGCAGGAAACTTTTCTGAGCTAAAAGGGCACCGCTGCGAGTCAGTGCGATTGCGCCTCAATAAAAAAAAAAATGAGTATAGTTATTCATTTAGTGCATTGGATAATCAATTTAACATGGCATGCAGTATGTTTATACTCAAATGCTTTATTTTTAGCCCAATGTTCGTGTTGCTAGAATTACGAAATTTAACCAAGTATTACAACTTCCTTGTATAATACTAGGCCGAAACTACGAGAAAAGCCATTTAACCTCCTTCATCTGAGAATCTCAAAATTCATATAGCCTACCACTTGATCATCAGGTTAATATAACTCCTATACGGTTCCAACCAAAATAAGTTGTAGGTAGAAAGCCATTTCAAGCCCATAACTGTTCATGCGTACATACTAACCACCATTTATTCTTGAATATACTTAACATGTGAACAAAAAATTTAAAATTTCCAACAATCTTAGAGAGAACTGTGGAAGAAGAAGGTTAAACAAGCTGACAATCTCTGCATTCAGCTCTCACACTTCCCTTTAGGCGATTCAGATGAAGTGTTTGATTTGTGGGCATTTCTTTATGGATATTTGAAGTTTCAACCAGTGCCTAATATATTCTACTTTACAGTAACTGGTGACGGAATCCGTGATGGAACCTTTTGACTTTTTATTGATGTTTGCTGATGCAAGTACATAGGTTACGATCTCTCAGAAAACATCACTACTTGATGATGGTCCGAGTGTTTAATATTTTTTTTGTATGTCTTTGTAAATATATCAATAACGAAAATTCTATTTATATTGAGCGTATGTATAAGAGATTTCATTCTTGCTGATGTATAGATGGGAGTATGATAATAAATCTTTGGTATTGTTTCTATGAGAATTCATATTTTCATTTGAAGAGAAAATGCTATTTGTTTTAGAAATTTTACGGGATGCCTCAGTAGTTTCAGTAATTATCGCAGCAGAACCGGTCTTCCTTTCGCAAGTAGCACATCATCTTCAACGTATGCTGTAGGCAAGCTCTTATATCTCGACAAATATTCAGCCTAGAATCGAACAATGAGAATGCAAACATTCTTTTTTCTCACTGGTAGCTTTATTTAAATTTTACGAACAATATTGATGATAGTAATGAGATTGTTATTCTTTTTTTATGAATATAGCCTAAATAGGCTGGAGTTTGATGGAGGGGGTTGGGTGGTTTTTTTTTTAAGCAGGGTGGAGAAATGATGATGAAATTTTTTTAATTTTTGAAATATTGTGAAATGTTAATTTAAAAACTATACATTAAATAGTAGAGAGGTCAGGCTATTTTATGACAATGAAATATACCTGATAATTTCTTAGTGGAAGCTAATGCTTCCATTCCCACACAATCATCCATCCTTCTCTGTACCTGTAAGCGATCACTTGTGCTGTTCAACTACACCTCGAATCTATTTTTCACCCGCTGCTCATGTGAAAGGTAACCTTTCGGATCTTTTTAATATTTTAGTCATATTTATATCCCTACATAGTAAAAAAAATCAAAACAACGTTGGTGGTAGGGTCAAAGCTAATTGGACATGTTACGAAGGGGCAAAATATGATCAAAATAAAGTCTGCTTCACTTAAGCACTTCTGTGTTAATTCTTGTCTAAGTGCCAGACATTCCCTTTTGAAGTGGAATGTGGACAATAGGTGTCCCAAAACAGCTTCGCGGAGTCCTTTTCGAATAGACACTTTTATGTGCTTAAATGTATGGTTTTGTGGTTGGTATTGTACCGTGTTTCATAGTGGCATGTTTTCTACTGCAAACATCTTTTAACTTTTTCTGAGGAAATTGATCCTGTATGCTGCTTAGTAGTGATGAGTTAACTTTTAGTTTGTCGTAGAAATTCCATTCTAATCAAAAGTTTTAAGGTGGATTTTCACCAAAAGCGTTTTCATAATAACCCAAAGTATATTGGAGTAGACATTTAGCCAAACCAGATCTTCCAGGGAAAAAGAAGGTCCACTAACTGCCTTTACATTTCATGCAAAAAGTTTTCATGCTATATCCCTACTGGTGCAAAATTGATGACGAAATTTATATGTCAGGTATCCAGTGTTTTTAAGCAGCTTGTAGTTCATAAAAGATGCAGTATAGTCCTATGTTAGGAAATGTAGAAATAACATGGGACCTTCGTAAAGGTTCTCTATATGTTTTAGTAGTGGCCTTTTGATAACAATTTCAGGATCAGTACTTTTTTGTTTAAAGTTATATCATGACCTTCTCACTTCAAAATGTTACAGCAACGCTTCTTATTCGTTGTGGTGTGCATGAGTAGGTAGAAATACAAACTTTTCAAACAAGAACTATTTATGCAGTATGTGCAAAATAATATTTTATAATTGCAACTTATAGAAACAAAAACTAATGACTCCAGGTTTTTAGTAATTCGTCTGTTTTTTTCCATGAATGTCCCCTTAAAGAGGAACAAGAATAATTCATTACCTCTGATGTGCCTTAAAAAAAGACTATAGGGCATATTGGTCCATAATTCGTCCTCTAAGCTCAGTAGAATCAATCGTGAATTTTTGGTGTCAGAGATAATTAAACGTTACTAATTTAGTATATCGACTTTTTTTTTTGACATTTTACCCTTGCATGTTCCTTATAATTGGAATAGTCAATTTAGATAAACACTAAGGAAGCTCTTCAATCGTTCACACGTTAGGATGCTTGGAATTTCTTGGGTGAAAGGCAAGGCCTGTTATTAAAGATGCTGCTGCTGCTATTATTTTTTTTTCCACTTTGGTTGGTGTTTATTAACCAAAACACGCACCCTTGGCAGCTGTCACTATCGTAATATTGCCATTACGAAAGGTGTTTTTTTTTTTAGTTTAATCCAGGGTTTTGATATATATATATATATATATATATATATATATATATATATATATATATATATATATATATATATATATATATATATATAGATTCTTATGTAAAGTAAATTTCACTAAAAGAACGAACAAAGTATAAAAAAATATCCTTTTAGAAGCTCTTTTAGATTAGTTATTTAAATCAGGATTGGAAATAGGTTACTAATCAGTTATCTTCAGGAGAGATAATTATTAATATAATTATTGTTGTGAATTTATGTTAAAACATGCAATGTATCAACAATTTAACATAACATTCAATGTATAGGACTAAAATATGTTTATTCCTAAACACTCACTAAAAAGTATTATATATTCATGCCGTATTTGAAACCACGCCATGGAAGAAGGTAAGCTTGTCAGTGATATTAAACTGAATCGCATTAACATTATGCCTCTCACGAGATTTCCTCACTAATGGATACTCATAATGGTTAGTGGAGAGATTAGTCAAGCTAATGACTTGAACCTTACTTTTACTCAGTATCATCCTTCCGGTTGCATTTATAAATTTCATTTTGTTTCATTTTTTATACATTGGTGCGTAGCCTATTCTAGATTTTCGTCTTGCTGCAAACAGATAAATAATTCGCATTATTGTTTATATATTCAATGAATGGATTTATTTAGAAATTCTTTTTGTTTTGTCAGCTAGTATTTTTATTATTATTATTATTTTTTTTTTTTTTTTTTTTTTTTTTTTTTTTTTGTTAAATCTTCGTGTGAAAATGTTCACATGTGCCACGCTCGTGCAGCCTTTCATTTTCATGACATGAGAACATTTTTATGTTAACTAATAGATCGGTTTGTTTCATAAACTGGCGCTGCAAAAAACAATGTTGGTTTGTGTCTGTGTTTAGATTTTTAAATACAGCTTTTTAACATCCCTGTGAATTTTTTTTAAAAGGTATACTATATTGTTTACTTCCAATACGCCAGGGTATTCAACATAGGCCTAATGTATTCACGTATCTACCTTTTCTCTAGTAAAACGTTAATATTTCAATGTTTTTATACGGATAAAAAGTCTCTCTCTCTCTCTCTCTCTCTCTCTCTCTCTCTCTCTCTCTCTCTCTCTCTCTCTCTCTCTCTCGAAAATTTCCAAATTGATTTCAGTGACAGTAAACTTTCCCTAAGAGAAATGATAAATTTAGCCGTTGATATAATTTGGAATGTAACATTTATTTTTACAAAAAAAAAAAAATAATTTTTACAAAAAAAAGTAATGCTAATAATTTTGTGAAGGAGTTTTCGATACAGTCGAAGGGTCATGTAAGATTTTGTATGATAATAATGTAACAAATTATCTTGTCTAACCAATGCTTGGCTTATAGTGTATGATGACGCCCTTGATTTCAGAAAAAATATTGTTTCTGTCCAGTGGAAATTCGTCAGAGCGTTAAACATTCCCATGTCTTTTTATAGGTGCATGGAAAATTGGATGAACTAGGCGTGATACAGTTTGAAAAAAATATATTAAAAATGAATGACAAAATAAAGATAGAAGGAATGCGGATTGCGGTAAAAATTGTGTGGCAAAGAGAAATTTTAAAAAAATAACAAAGAATCGTCGCTCAAAAAGGTGAATGGGAAGAGGAAGAGGAAAAATTCCGAAGGTTATGTCCGCTTTTAAAATACCTTTGGAACGCAAAAGTTCTAAATCTGTCGGCGGAACACGGACAGTTATATCATTTTTTATGTTTCATATCTCTTCACTTGCCTGATAGAGAACGGTGTAACGATTTAATTTAAGCATTTGGCAATAATTGGTTGTGTGTGGTTTTTAATTAAGTATGAAACTCAGTGTACATTAAGACTAAATTATATAGAATGCCTTTATGGTCTGTTTGGTTAGGATTTTCTAGTGGATAATTTTGTCTTTTTAACAGTTTTAAAGAAGAAGAGTAGGATAATTTTGGAAATAGATTGATATCCTGTTCGTTATGGGATAGGTGTTATCCCAGGTCGTCACTGCGTACCAGATTCAACTTAGGTTACCTATTCCCACCAAGGGGAAAAGTAACCGTATTCTGAAAACTTTTTATTGTTTCTGATGAATGATGAATGAATGATTTGAATTTATCTGGCATCCTGACATTTATTGTTTCTAAACATCTTGAAAGATGTTTATTGTTTCTAAACATCTTGAAAGATGTTTATTGTTTCTAAACATCTTGAAAGATGTTTATTTTTTCTAAATATCTTGAAAGATGTTTATTGTTTCTAAATATCTTGAAAGATGTTTATTGTTTCTAAATATCTTGAAAGATGTTTATTGTTTCTAAACATCTTGAAAGATGTTTATTTTTTCTAAATATCTTGAAAGATGTTTATTGTTTCTAAATATCTTGAAAGATGTTTATTGTTTCTAAACATCTTGAAAGATGTTTATTGTTTCTAAACATCTTGGAGATGTTTATTGTTTCTAAACATCTTGAAAGATGTTTATTGTTTCTAAATATGTTGAAAGATGTTTATTGCCTCCAAACATTTTGAAAGATGTTTACTGTTTCTAAATATCTTGAAATAAGCAATGCTCTGTCAAAAGAAGTAGATAACATTGAAGAAAAACTTGATAGCTACAGTAGTATGTGAAACTCACTTTTTTATAGTAACAGCCAGGTAGTTTTTGCTTCGTATCCTGAAGATAACTCTTTATTTGTTGCATTGAAAGAGTACAAGGCTTTGGAATCTCTCTTTGATTTGCTGGTCATTCATTTCCGTTACTTACATATTTGTGAGAATATCGAAGAGCCGTTGGTTGAATTTTATTTCAGTTTTTGAAAGTTTGCTAAATAAGTCTTACTTTAGGTTCCAAGATTATGGTAGAAAAAAAGAAAAGGTTTTTGTTATAAACGCTGTTAGTTACTCCGGTTATAATCTTTGTGTTCATGTTTTTTGTTATATTTTACCCTCATTAAGTTTCATACATCCGCA
>NC_090763.1:59611528-59621528 GCF_036898095.1 Palaemon carinicauda
TTTATTTTCACCTGTTTGTTTTGCAGTTCTCATCAGTACTCTTGTAAATGATAGATGGCGATGGTTTTATTCTAATGCTGGTTGCTAATTTTTATACCATAAGAATTTTATTTCATATTTTTTCTTTTTGTTATAAAACTTAAATCAGGTTAATTTACTTCTTTTTACCTTCTTAATTTTAAGATCATCCTCCTCTGATCATATTTTTCTAGATGTTGTTACTTAAGCCCCCCCCCCCCCTCTCTCTCTCTCTCTCTCTCCTCTCTCTCTCTCCTCCTCTCCTCTCTCTCTCTCTCTCTATGTATATATATATATATATATATATATATATATATATATATATATATATATAGCACATTATTTGCTTATTTTCTTATAAATGTATTATCGGTAATAGTATATAAGTGGCATATTACACGTACGTGGTTGGTGTAGAACCCATTTTCTTCTGAATGAGTCATAAGTTTTCTTCGTTTCCGGAGGACGTGTTTTAGGCTTCTTACCTTCTCATTAGGCGAGTAATCACCGAAATAAACGCCCACGTTCTTAAATAATCCTTTCTAGGTTCATGTAGGGGCCGTCGGAAATGGCAACTTCATAATCTGTTATCTCGACAAGTCAAAAGGGTTGGAGGAAACGTGAGGGGAAAAGGGGAGAATAATTTCAAATGTTACCTTCACATTTTCGGAGGCGAATGAATATTCAATGAAAATTGGAATAGTTTGCAATTTGCACAAACTAGACCAGAATTTTGAATGGTATCGCAATGGAATAATAACCGATTTTTTTTTTTAATTGTCAGTATTTTTTTTATTATAAAATTTTCTTGTGCATAATACTTGTCATTTTGATTTATCTGTGTGTACTCGTTTCACTGAATTAAGTGTGGTTATTTGTGGCCTGGCCGGTTTATTGTCAGCTGAAAACGGACTTGATATAATAATTACTGGAACTTGAGGGAAATTGTTGAGAGAGAGAGAGAGAGAGAGGAGAGAGAGAGAGAGAGGAGAGAGAGAGAGAGAGAGAGAGAGAGAGAGACGGTGTTGGGAAAATAAAGCAAATATACTTTAAGCAGGTAGTCCTAATCTGGAAAGATAATGTAGTCAAATCCGTATTCTTAGAAATTTGACCTAATTTTTGAGAGAGAGAGAGAGAGAGAGAGAGAGAGAGAGAGAGAGAGAGAGAGAGGAGAGAGAGAGAGAGAGAGAGAGAGAGAGAGTTGGGAAAATGAAGCAAATATACATTAAGCAGGTAGTCAGTCCTAATCCGGGAAATATAATGTAGGCAAATCCGTATTCCTAGAAATTTGACCTAATTTCATAGAGAGAGAGAGAGAGAGAGAGAGAGGAGAGAGAGAGAGAGAGAGAGAGAGAGAGAGAGAGAGAGAGAGAGAGAGAGAGAGAGAGAGCGCTCGCGCAAGTAGATAAACTTCATTCCCGTGAGCTTGATTTCTACCGATTCTCTGATTGTTATACACAATGAGACTAAATCCACACAAAAAGCCCTATATATATATATATATATATATATATATATATATATATATATATATATATATACACTGTATATATATGTATATATATACTGTATATATATATGTATATATATACATATACATATACATATATACCCTATATATAAATATGTATATATATATATATATATATTTACATATATAAATACATATATATATATATATAGATAGATAGAGAGAGAGAGAGAGAGAGAGAGAGAGAGAGAGAGAGAGAGAGAGAGAGAGAGAGAGAGAGAGAGTCTGTATTTATGTATGAGTGCATACAGAGCAGTTATATTTTATCCAGCACCTGCAATATTCATAAAATAGGCCAATTATTCAAATGTATAGTTGGCATTAAACAGGAACTCAAGAACTGATACCATTTCGATTAAAAATGAACTCTGTTGTTATGTTGCACCTCAGCAACATAAACCAGTTGTTCTCAACAGGGTTTCATTCTTTGCTGTTGCAATTTACTTACATCATATGCTTCCTTGATATAGACATTGTATTGTAGCTTTATGTTTTTACTTTTGGATCAATTAGTGGATGATGTGTTGTTCTCTCCACCAAAGATTACCGTGAAATTTAGCTATATAGGTAATTAAGACTATAGTCCATTTCTTTTAGCGAGGCATATTGGCACCGACTCGCAGCGGTGCCCTTTTAGCTGGGAAAAGTTTCCTGATCGCTGATTGGTTGGACAAGATAATTCTAACCAATCAGCGATCAGGAAACTTTTCCGAGCTAAAAGGGCACCGTTGCGAGTCTCTGCAAATCTGCCTCGCTAAAAGAAATGGACTATATTTTGTTTTATAAGTAGGAAGAGCTGAGAATGTGAGATGCAATTGTGACACTTATCAGGAAGTGAGGAGATCATAAGGGATATAGTTTTGATTCGTATCAAGTTTGGGCCTTGAATCATTTTTATTGTGAGAGTAGCTTCAACATTTAATTTTGGGTTTAGCATATTTTTTCGAGAGGATTGAACAATATACTGTAAATCTTTAATTATAATCATATATTCAAAGTTTTTTTTTTCCTTATTGCATTTGGAGCATATTTTAAAATCAAAGCCCTCGGTACAAATAGGTTAACGTTTATAGATGATTTGGTGTTTTTACTTTTTATGGTATAAATGATTGTTGCTTTTTTTCATATTGCTAGTGCGGTGTTAGAGTAAATTATGACAAATGATTTTAACACTAAACGTTGGTACCATCATTTCGTATTAATATTATTACTATTGTTTGTTTAAGACATTTTGTTATTTTATAACACAGCGCAATGCTTTTCACTATTTTATGCGTTTCTGTATAGTTTAATACAGTCTATGTATATTTATGTATTTGAGTGTTTGCATGTGTGTTGTGCGTTCGGGTAATATACATTTACTAGCTTACACATACTGTGTATGTAAATTTAGAAGTCTGTAGACCATATTTCGGCTATAAGAGCGCAACTCGTATTACAGTAAACGAGAGTAATTTAGTTTAATTCGTAGAATTTGCCATAAAAGTAAATGTGTAGTTCCACGTTGTTGTTCGCGTCACTGGTGAAATGCCTTGACAAAGTAATGTTATGTCCTTAAAGGATGATTAGGCTTAATAAAGAGTGAACATATAAATATATATATATATAATATATATATATATATATATATATATATATATATTATATATATATATATGTATATATATATATATATATATATATATATATATATATATATATATATATATATATAGGCCTATAGCTGAAATGCAAATTCCAATTTACTTTCAACCAGCTTGATTATTATTATTATTATTATTATTATTATTATTATTATTATTATTATTATTAGCTAAGCTACAACCCTAGTTGGAAAAATAGGACGTTATACGTCCAGAGGCTCCAACAAAGAAATATAGCCCAGTGAGGAAAAAATTAATGAATTACATAAACTACAAGAAAAGTAATGAAAATTTTCCCTAATTTATTTACATCTTTAGCTTATTACAGATGTAGTGAGTGTCCCTGCGCATGCGGTACTTTCGTATTCACATAAACAATTGTTTCTACATACTACATTCATGAATGAACATTTGCTTAAAAAGATATCACTTTAGATTTTATAACATAAGTAGATATTGGTCAGGTATATAATGAATTAATTTTTGTTACCTGTCACGAAATAATTTTAGGATCTCGATTTTTATCATTACTGGGGCTAGATTTGCATTTTACAAGTGCTGACCATGGTCAAGACAAGGATATAATTTTCGTAAGATAGATATTCTGGAGTCATATATTGTCTAACGTGTTACTATTTTTCAAGTAAGATATATTCAATAACGTGAATATTTATAGATTTTTTTTCACACATATCCTTAATTGTCATATTAATACCCCTGATTTCGACACTTTGTCTCTCTCTCTTCACATTCTGGTTGTAAAGCAATCCTAGGTTTTTACTGTATACTGCTTCTGTCTCTCCTCCAAGGTCTCTCCCACCCCCCTCCGAAACTGCTGATTTACCCCCAGATTAAACCGTAATCCCCCCTATTCCAACTTTTCAGCTCCATGGAAAGGGTGAGGAATTACTTTTAATTTGGGGAATGTAGAGAGCCTAGGGTGTTGGGGAAGCGAATCCCCATCCACCTCTCTCTCTCTCTCTCTCTCTCTCTCTCCTCTCTCTCTCTCTCTCTCTCTCTCTCTCTCTCTCTCTCTCGCTCTCTCTCTCTCTCTCTCTGTGCCTGGTCCTATGGTTTCAACGAGAATAATTAGTCCTCCCTCGAATGGCACTCCAAGAATGACTTCGACTTCTAGACTTGACCTTATGCTCCTTTTTACGGCTTTAAATTGGCTAACTGGAGAGGGCGGCTCGTTATTGTCGAGGGGCGATGTTTGTGGAGGAATTTTACTTTTGTATTTTTAGACCTCAAAGGTTTTCTTTCGGGAATGCATGACATTTATTACGTGGTAAAGTAGCGTTGTGTCTGTTTGTACCTAAATGTGTGATCATCTGTAAATAGCAGAAACCATTGTCTTAAGTCCCGTGAATGCCATATCATGCTACCATATCCTGATATATATGTAAGGGCTAACAAACACTTCATGGAACCATCTTCTGTTAAGGGAAAGGCTCATAAATGTTAGTTTTACCAGACAAGGAGGTTCACCCATAATTCATCAATCAAGTATGAATGTGGTAGTGATTGTTGTGTTTCTATTTTTTTTTCCCAAAGTCAAACTTTGTTAGGGAATGCGGTTTAATGTTGAGGAAATTATGTATGATATATATATATATATATATATATATATATATATATATATGGGGTATCGTAAAAAGGACATGGAAACGATCATTGCCACTTCCACGTTATAATTACTGAATCAGGGACAGATACATTTATTGCTTCTAAAGCCATAACTGAAGTCTCTCATTTGTAGTATCCAACTGCACATAATGCACAAATTACCACATTCTTACACGATATACATACATACATACATATATATATATATATATATATATATATATATATATATATATATATATATATAATGTATATATACATACATACAGAGAGAGAGAGAGAGAGAGAGAGAGAGAGAGAGAGAGAGAGAGAGAGAGAGAGAGAGAGAGAGAGAGAGACCCTGTATGGGGCTAGTGCCGTAATTGTGCCACACGTGGGGAATTGTTAGGATTACTTGATGGTTTTAGAAGGGTCCCTTCGGCCCCTGGTTACACGAACGTTTTAGTTATTTACGTTATGTAAGCTCAATTTTCTTTCCTCCACTACATTGCACTTCGTAGCGCAATAGCAGGGTTTCTACTTAATAGTACTTTAGTGCAGAATTGCCTCCTCAGTCGGCCATATGTTGTAAGTTCATAATTTTAATCTAATGTAATCTGATAGACAGATAAATAGTCAGATAGATATGTGGCTCTCGTGAAAACCTAACTCTGGTCACTACCACTTTCATTACTTATCTGTTAAAATGTTGAAGGGCCCCTTCGGCATCACTGGTGAAATGCCCTTGACAAAGTAATGTTGTGTCCTTAAAGGATGATTAGTCTTAATAAAAGACTGAAAGATATATATATATATATATATTATATATATATATATATATATATATATATATATACATATATATATATATATATACATATATATATATATATATATATATATATATATATATATATATATATATATATATATATATATATATATAGCTGAAATGCAAATTCCAATTTACTTTCAACTAGCTTGATTATTATTATTTTTATTATTATTATTATTATTATTATTATTATTAGCTAAGCTACAACCCTAGTTGGAAAAGTAGGACGCTATACGTCCAAAGGCTCTAACAGAGAAAAATAGCCCAGTGAGGAAAAAACTAATGAATTAGATAAACTACAAGAAAAGTAATTAATATTTTTTTTCCTAATTTATTTACACCTTTAACTTATTACAGATGTAGTGAGTGTCACAGCATTACTGACTTCAAACACCTAGACAGAAGGCTCACTAGAAGCCCTTCGCCCGTTCCTTACGTGCATGCTTTGGGTATCAAAACCTTTCCTTTTCAATAAGTCTTTCATTTCATCTACAACAGTTTTTATAATTTTCTTCTCTCCTACGTTTCAACACTTCCTTATTATACACGTTTCACTACGGTAACCTATTTTCGTCCACAGTTTTCACGTGACTAAACCATTCTTTTACTTAAGGTAACTTCTGTTTTACCACCATTGCCTTACCTCGTTATGTGAAAACTAACATACTTGCCTTAAAAGCCATGGCTTCGTAAATTGTTAGCCTTTCCGTCCTTAGTAACTAATGTAGGAGGTTCCTTGATCCCTTGCTGTTCTCCATTTTGGCAGCTGCCTATCACAGTCGACTAGCTACCATGTACATAATTATTTTCTTAGTTCCTTAGAGGAACAATGAACTTTAAGGATTTGGCCTAATTATCTTCCTCCCCGTCCCAGATCTCTATAATGAGGAAGAATAAACTTGACTTTCATTAAATTTTAATAGGACCTTCCAAGTTACCCTCATTCGGTCCATGCTTTTAAACACGCACCATGAATTAACCTTTTTTTTTTTTTTTTTAAAAACTAGCTCCTGGGCAGTCTCATTCCCAGCCGAGTTAACCAGTTTTCCTTGAAAATTACGTCGACCGGGTTTTCGCGCTGTTACTCCATCTTCTTCCCTGGTCCGTAACTCGATTGTTTCTGCAACAGGCAGACGATGTAAAGGGGTTCCCGGGTTAAGCCAATTTGCAGATGAGTTCCACGATAATGGCAGGTTGAAAGCACTTGCTTTGAGATATTATTCTGATTAATGAACTTTAATTGCTTTAATAGAAAACATTTGAAGTGGTTTTAGGGGACTTTTAAGACTTTTTCGACTTTACATGTTGATTAGAAATGTGTTGATTGTTACTCTTCTATTATCAGTTCATATTTTTATTGTTCCCATTTTTATATCAGTTTTTGTTTTTATAATCCTCTATGTGATTGTTTTTTTATCGTTATAAATGAAAAGGTATTCCGGTAATTCCTGTGAATTATTTGAGCGGTATACTGCCATTACAAAAGGATATATTTGTAATCCTTTACAGGATGCCTTTATATCCCCATTTTCAGAATTTTTCTTTGTATGTTGTATTTATACTATACGTGTTTTTGTACGTAGTGTTATAACTAAATACATGTAAACACTTTTTAACAAAATACTCCCATCATTCAAACACCGTCCTGCAAATTCCTGAATATTTTGAAACCATTGTAATATTCCATCCATAGCAACATTATTTCCCACACAGAGAAGTTGCCATCGTCTTGGCTTCTCCCCTCCCCCTTCCCTTCCCCGTCTTTAACATCCCCTTCCCTTGTTATCTGATCCTTAAGAGAAACCTCATCAAAGAAAGAGCAGCTGCTTCCGAGGACCGAGATCTCTCACAAGAGAGGCTGAAGAAGAATCTGTAAACAATAAGGCGAGATCTCGGTCGCTGGTTAGTCTGGGACTGCTAGCTAGCCCTTGGCTGTCCCGTCTTGAGATCTTCAGTCTCTTGGTCCTAATTGAACATTCTCTCTCTCTCTCTCTCCTCTCTCTCTCTCTCTCTCTCTCTCTCTCTCTCTCTCTCTCTCTCTCTCTCTCTCTCCTTCCTTATGTGTGTGAGTGAGTCTGAATGGTACGACTTATATTTTCCCCAAGGGCACTTTGTTTATCAAATTCATGCGGTTTTTATGCGTAAAGGGTATTGTGTCTGTTCTTCACTTGTCTTGTGCTACATTCCTTGTGTTGTTATAGTCACGTCTTATGTATTAATGCTGTCCGTCGAAGAACCGATTTTTCTATATGAAAATTATTTAACAAATATAGTCTTATGTGTGTAACAAAGGCATATGCTTTATCTGACATGGAAACGGTGTATGGTTAAGTTTATTAATGTTTAATGCCTCAATAAAGTGTTTACAGTGTGTTGCACCATTTTGGAAATAACATTAATTGTTTACCAAATTTGTATCATCATAAATTTATAAATTATTACCTTTTACAAATTTGCATTTTCAAGAGTAGTATGTGAAAATATTTATTAGTATTAGAATTATTAATGCTACTATCTTTCTGAAAGTTCGAATGTTTTTAATGTTTAGATAGCTTTTATCATTATTTATCTCTTCCTTAGAAATTTCCAATTTCAGATATTCCTGATTGATTTGGCCTTGCTCAAATTCTTGGCCTTCAGCTCTGAAGACAAATGGTGTTCAGTTGAGTGGAAAAGATACTTGCTAACTTTTCCTTCGAGATTCGATTTTATCCACGAAATCAGAGTTTAGATTTTTTTGCGATAGAAGTCATCACCAATAGTTTTATAGTGTTTATACACACACACATATATATGTATATATATATATATATATATATATATATATATATCGAGAGAGAGAGAGAGAGAGAGAGAGAGAGAGAGAGAGAGAGAGAGAGAGAGAGAGAGAGAGAGAGAGAGAGAGGAGAGAGTGAGTTGGAAGACCCAAGCCTACATGGCTCAGGACTATGAAGCACGAGGTAGGAGATGATGAATGGAGAAGTATTGAATTAAAAGCTCAAGATAGAGACGACGGGCGAAATCTAACCCAGGCCCTTTATGTCAATAGGTTTAAGGGAGATGATATATATATATATATATATATATATATATATATATATATATATATATATATGAAATAGCAATAATATTAAAAAAACAAAAAATAGTAACTTGTTAAGTGGCTTAACGACTTACAAATATTTTACAGTTGTCATACCTACCTGCCTCTTGAGAACCCAAGAGCATACTAGACTCGCCTTTTTGAAAAAGGGCTAATGTTGAGTCTTAAGTTGAAACATTTGATGTTGCTTAAATTGGGACATGGAGTCTGTCTTTATTTTCCCCGTTGAAAACTAATGCAGAGATGAATAACTATTTTTGTGGTTCGAACATCCGCTGGCCGACAATATTTTATTTTTTTTTTTTTTTATTTTTTTATGAGAATGGAAATTCTCAATAATTTTTCCCCGGAAATGTGCGGTTGTTTAATCTTTTCATCCTTAAATTTATTTGACGATTTTACCTTCATGTGATTCCCCTAAAGGGATTTCAAAATCCACATTCAAGCTGGGGTGCAAAAAATGTCCTTTCTGAAGAGTACTTACTGTTAACATTTTCTTCTCCTTTTAATAAACGTTAGTTTATTTAAATCTATGTCGTCTTTATTCTTGGATGTATCGTTAATGTTTACGTGTTCAATTGATTATATACTTTTTTTTTTTATTTACAAATAGGTTATTTGAACTTTGTCGTTTGCAGGTTGTAAATGACAGATTCATTTGCAGGTTGTAAATGACAGATTCATTTGCAGGAAACGACGACCTTGTCCTTTTGAAGGATGATGCACTGAAAGCAGTGATGAGTAATATCTCTTGATGAGTCATAAAATGTTCATCTTCCCGAGAGGTCTGTGCGTAACAAGAGCAAGATGTTCACATTTACGACTTGGTGAGTTAGAATGAAGATTGACAGAGGTATTCCGTAAGGGAGATGGAATATTACTGGGAGACAGCTTGATTATAGAACATGCTGGTATCAGGAGAGAGAGAGAGAGAGAGAGAGAGAGAGAGAGAGAGAGAGAGAGAGAGAGAGAGAGAGAGAGAGAGAGAGAGAGAGAGAGAGAGAGAGAGAGAGAACGAACATTTCTTTTAGTACCTTACTTTCGAGGGGTTTTTAAAAAAAAATATCCTTGATCGATATAGGATATTAATTACATAATTTTAAATTAAACTCCCCCATCGACACTGCGGAAAATATAGTTCATTGTGATCTTTAGTATATAACGTAACGGATACAAATACAGAATTATATAAACTTATTTATAATTTTTTCTACGATTCACTGAAGCCCACAGATCATCAAGCACCACACATAAACACACATTGT
>NC_090763.1:59626528-59628210 GCF_036898095.1 Palaemon carinicauda
TGAGATTTAAGGAACTGGAAAGAACAGCCAATGTTTTTCAAAGAAATATAAAATAAAATCAGTAAATATCAGGGAAAAGGGAAAAGATGACAAAGTAACCACCAATGATTTTGATGAAATAAAAAGTAGCCTGTGAATTTGATATAGTTAGAAGAAAAAAATAATCAGACAAGTTCCAAGAAAAAGCGACGCGGCACCAAGAGAGATTTTTAGTTGACGAGGTGTCACATTCCCTGTTTTAATCGCAAGTGTTGGCCGCAATTGTATTCCTCTCTAGCTCTCTCATTCCCAGGCATTCCGTCATATCATATTCCCGGCTCTGTTCTCTTTCTTTCCCTCTAATCTCGAGATTTGGTGCTTAATGCGGCTGCGTCCGGGCGTGTGTACCCTCTTGGGGTGAATTTCCCCCCAAACAATCCACAACTTCATTTTATTCTAGAGGATTAAGTTAAGCGGGTAGAATTGCTGCTTTGCGTTTAGAACTGTGGTTCCTTCATGTGGATGCTTTTATTTTTCGTACGGGCACTTATAAATAAGAATTATATATATATATATATATATATATATATATATATATATATATATATATATGTGTGTGTGTGTGTGTGTATATATGTACATATATATATATATATATATATATATATATATATATATATATATATATATATATATATATATATATTTACACACATACAAAAACAACAACAACAACAAATGCATACGTTTCCAGTCCACTACAGGACAAAGACATCAGGCATGTCCTTTGTCATCTCTGGAGTTTGGCCATTTTCATCACCACGTGGGTCACTGCGGAGTGGTGATGATCACTCTCAGCAAACAAACCTAGTATGGGTGGTCCTGACTAGTGCAGATTTGCTGATCATGGTATATATATATATATATATATATATATATATATATATATATATATATATATATATATGTGTGTGTGTGTGTGTGTGTATATATATATATATATATATATATATATATATATATATATGTATGTATGTATATATAAATATATATATATATATATATATATAAATATATATATATATATATATATATATATATATATATATGTGTGTGTGTGTGTAAAAATCCAAGCATCAAATCCTTCCGGTTAATCGTTACACATTCTCAATTGGTGCTATTTGATATTACTTGTGTCGTCTTATTTTTCTAAGCCAATGGGGATTAACCAGGATTTGAACGGTGAGGTATGTGGAGCTACAAAATGGAAAAACGGTAAGAAAATGGATAATTCTGTTATAAATTAACAAATTATATTTTTAGATACAACATAATCTACGTTTTGCGAGACCTGGCCCATATAGGAAAGCTAATTAACCCTTAGTCATTTTCTTAAATCAAATAGAATTTCATTCGACAAGATTATACCTTTACTTTTAAAGGGTGATCTAATATTAATTTTAGTATTAGACTATAAACTGTTTCTGTCTCAATTTCTTAAAGGAAAAAAATATGTATTTTATAAACGGATATATTTTTTTTTTTAATAGGAGCATGATTGATGTGCATTTTTTGTGGATTTTGAAGTTATTTGAAGTGTTTTAGTTTCGACTTTATATATATATATATATATATATATATATATATATATATATATATATATATATATATATATATATTTATATATATGTATGTATGTATGT
>NC_090763.1:59628710-59633710 GCF_036898095.1 Palaemon carinicauda
CAATCAAGTATGAATGTGGTAGTGATTGTTGTGTTTTTTTTTTTCCTCAAAGTCAAACTTTGTTAGGGAATGCGGTTTAATGTTGAGGAAAGTATGTATGGATATATAATATATATATATATATATATGAGGTATCGTAAAAAGGACATGGAAGCTATCACTGCCACTTCCACGTTATAACTACTGAATCAGGGACAAATCCATTGTGCACAAATTTTTTACATTTACTGCTTCTAAAGTCTCTCATTTGTAGTATCCAACTGCACATAATGCACAAATTACCACAGTCTTACACGATTTATATATATATATATATATATATATATTTATATATATAAAATATATATATATATATAATATATATATAATATATATATATATATATATACATATAATATATATATATATGTATATATATATACATATAATATATATATATATATATATATAGAGAGAGAGAGAGAGAGAGAGAGAGAGAGAGAGAGACCCTGTATGGGGCTAGTGCCGTAATTGTGCCACACGTGGTGAATTGTTAGGATTACTTGAGGGCGTTAGAAGGGTCCCTCCGGCCCCTGGGTACACTAACGTTTTAGTTATCTACGTTATGTAAGCTCAGTTTTCTTTCCTCCATTACGTTGCACTTCGTAGCGCAATAGCAGGGTTTCCGTTAAATTGTACTTTAATACAGAATTGCCTCCTCAGTCGGCCATATGTTGTAAGTTCATAAATTTAATCTAATGTAATCCGATAGACAGATAATTAGTCAGATAGATATGTGGCTCTCGTGAAAACCTAACTGGTCACTACCAATTTCATTACTTGAAGGGCCCCCTCGTCGTAAAACTATCACAGCATAAGTGACTTCAAACACCTAGACAGAAGGCTCAGTAGAAGCCATTCCCCCGTTCCTTACGTGCATGCTTTGGGTATCAAAACTTTCCTTTTCAATAAGTCTTTCATTTCATCTACAACAGTTTCTATAATTTTCTTCTCTCCTACCTTTCAACACTTCCTAATTATACACGTTTCACTACGGTAACCTATTTTCGTCCACAGTTTTCACGTGACTAAACCATTCTTTTACTTGAGTTAACTTTTGTTTTACCACCATTGCCTTACCTCGTTACGTGAAAACTAACATACTTGCCTTAAAAGTGATGGTTTCGTAAATTGTTAGCCTTTCCGTTCTCAGTGACTAATGTAGGAGGTTCTTTGATCCCTGCTAGTCGACTAGCTACCATGTACTTAATTATTTTCTTAGTTCCTTAGAGGAACAATGAACTTTAAGGATTTGGCCTAATTATCTTCCTCCCCGTCCCAGATCTCTATAATGAGGAAGAATAAACTTGACTTTCATTAAATTTTAATAGGACCTTCCAAGTTACCCTCATTCGGTCCATGCTTTTAAACACGCACCATGAATTAACCTTTTTTTTAAAAAAAAACTAGCTCCTGGGCAGTCTCATTCCCAGCCGAGTTAACCAGTTTTCCTTGAAAATTACGTCGACCGGGTTTTCGCGCTGTTACTCCATCTTCTTCCCTGGTCCGTAACTCGATTGTTTCTGCAACAGGCAGACGATGTAAAGGGGTTCCCGGGTTAAGCCAATTTGCAGATGAGTTCCACGATAATGGCAGGTTGAAAGCACTTGCTTTGAGATATTATTCTGATTAATGAACTTTAATTGCTTTAATAGAAAACATTTGAAGTGGTTTTATGGGATTTTCAAGACTTTTTCGACTTTACATGTTGATTAGTAATGTGTTGATTGTTACTCTTCTATTGTCAGTTCGTGTTTTTATTGTTCCCATTTTTATATCAGTTTTTGTTTTTATAATCCTCTATGTTATTGTTTTTTTATCGTCATAAATGAAAAGGTATACCGGTATTTCCTGTAAATTATTTGAGCGGTATACAGCCATTACAAAAGTATATATTTGTAATCCTTTACAGGGTGCCTTTATATCCCCATTTTTAGAACTTTTCTTTGCATGGTGTATTTATACTATACTTGTTTTTGTACGTAGTGTTATAACTAAATACATGTAAACACTTTTTAACAAAATACTCCTATTATTCAAACACCGTCCTGCAAATTCCTGAATATTTTGAAACCATTGTAATATTCCATCCATAGCAACATTATTTCCCACACAGAGAAGTTGCCATCGTCTTGGCTTCTCCCCTCCCCCCTTCCCTTCCCCGTCTTTAACATCCCCTTCCCTTGTTATCTGATCCTTAAGAGAAACCTCATCAAAGAAAGAGCAGCTGCTTCCGAGGACCGAGATCTCTCACAAGAGAGGCTGAAGAAGAATCTGTAAACAATAAGGCGAGATCTCGGTCGCTGGTTAGTCTGGGACTGCTAGCTAGCCCTTGGCTGTCCCGTCTTGAGATCTTCAGTCTCTTGGTCCTAATTGAACATTCTCTCTCTCTCTCTCTCTCTCTCTCTCTCTCTCTCTCTCTCTCCTTCCTTATGTGTGTGAGTGAGTCTGAATGGTACGACTTATATTTTCCCCAAGGGCACTTTGTTCATCAATTTCATGCTGTTTTTATGCGTAAAGAGTATTGTGTCTGTTCTTCACTTGTCTTGTGCTACATTCCTTGTGTTGTTATAGTCACGTCTTATGTATTAATGCTGTCCGTCGAAGAACCGATTTTTCTATATGAAAATTATTTAACAAATATAGTCTTATGTGTGTAACAAAGGCATATGCTTTATATGACATGGAAACGGTGTATGATTAAGTTTATTAATGTTTAATCCTTCAATAAAGTGTTTACAGTGTGTTGCACCATTTTGGAAATAACATTAATTGTTTACCAAATTTGTATCATCATAAATTTATAAAATATTACCTTTTACAAATTTGTACTTTCAAGAGTAGTATGTGAAAATATTTATTAGCATTATAATTATTAATGCTACCATCTTTCTGGAAGTTCCAATGTTTTTAATGTTTAGACCGTTTTTATCATTATTTATCTCTTCCTTAGAAATTTCCAATTTCGGATATTCCTAATTGATTTGGCCTTGTTCAAATTCTTGGCCTTCAGCTCTGAAGACAAATGGTGTTCAGTTGAGTGGAAAAGATACTTGCTAACTTTTCCTTCGGGATTCGATTGCATCCCCGAAATCAGAGTTAGGATTTTTTTCGATAATAGTTAACACCAATCTTTTTATAGTGGGTGTCTATACACACACACACACACACACACACACATATATATATATATATATATATGTATGTATGTATGTATGTATGTATATGTATAGTTGGAAGGCCCAAGCCTACATGGCTGAGGACTAAGAAGCACGAAGTAGGAGATGAGGAATTGAAAAGTATTGAATTAAAAGCTCAAGATAGAGACGACTGGCGAAATCTAACCCAGGCCCTTTACATCAATAGGTTTAAGGGAGATGATGATGATGATATATATATATATATATATATATGAAATAGCAATAATATTAAAAAACGAAAAATAGTAACTTGTTAAGTGGCTTAATGACTTACAAATATTTTAGTTGTCATACCTACCTGCCTCTTGAGAACCCAAGAGCATACTAGACTCGCCTTTTTAAAAAAGGGCTAATGTTGAGTCCTAAGTTGAAACATTTGATGTTGCTCAAATTGGGACATGGAGTCTGTCTTTATTTTCCCCGTTAAAAACTAATGCAGAGATGAATAACTATTTTTGTGGTTCGAACATCCGCTGGCCGACATTTTTTTTTTTTTTTTTTTTTTTATGAGAATGGAAATTCTCAATAATTTTTCCCCGGAAACGTGCGGTTGTTTAATCTTTTCATTCTTAAATTTATTTGACGATTTTACTTTTTTGCGATTCCCCTAAAGGGATTTCAAAATCCACATTCAAGCTGGGGTGCAAAAAATGTCCTTTTTGAAGAGTACAGTACTTACTGTTAACATTTTCTTCTTCTTTTAATAAACGTTAGTTTATTTAAATCTATGTTGTCTTTATTCTTGAATATATCGTTAATGTTTACTTGTTCAATTGATTACTTTTTTTTTTATTTACAAATAGGTTATTTGAACTTTGTCATTTGTAGGTTGTAAATGACAGATTCATTTGCAGGAAACGACGACCTTGGCCTTTTGAAGGATGATTCACTGAAAGCAGTGATGAGTAATATCTCTTGATGAGTCATAAAATGTTCATCTTCCCGAGAGGTCTGTGCGTAACAAGAGCAAGATGTTCACATTTACGACTTGGTGAGTTAGAATGAAGATTGACAGAGGTATTCCGTAAGGGAGATGGAATATTTCTGGGAGACAGCTTGATTATAGAACATGCTGGTATCAGGAGAGAGAGAGAGAGAGAGAGAGAGAGAGAGAGAGAGAGAGAGAGAACATTTTCTTTTAGCACCTTACTTTTGAGGGCTTTTTAAAAAAAAAGATATCCTAGATCGATATAGGATATTAATTACAAAGTTTTCAATTAAACTCCCCATCGACACTGCGGAAAATATGGTTCATTGTTATCTTTAGTATATAACGTAAGTGATTATCTTTAGTATATAACGTAACGGATACAAATACAGGATTATATAAACTTATTTATAATTTTTTCTACGATTCACTGAAATCCACAGATCATCAAGCACCACACATAAACACGCAATGTGTTTTCTTGGCCATATACAAGCTCAGTATATATATATATATATATATACACATATATACATATATATATATATATATATATGTATATATATATATATATATATATGTATATATATATATATATATATATATTGAGAAAAATAGTCTATGCCTTTTAAGAGGCTTCATTTTCATTTTTAAATTCTAAGTCTAACTGAACAAGTCATATCGTTTACATTTAAGTATTGCTCATATCTTTTTTGGGGACAGAGATTCAGATGGCTGTCATTGTCCAAATGAAGTTCATCTGTAATGTTCGTTTCCTGATCTCTTTTTACGAAAACATGTCTTTTTTATGTAGAACAATTGTTTTTATAATG
>NC_090763.1:59646210-59648710 GCF_036898095.1 Palaemon carinicauda
CAAGATGTTATAAGCCCAGGGGCTCCAACAGGGAAAAATAGCCCAGTGAGGAAAGGAAATAAGGAAATAAATAAATGAAGAGAACAAATTAACAATAAATCATTCTAGAATAAGTAACAACGTCAAAACAGACATGTCATATATAAACTATTAACGACATCAAAAACAAATATGTCATAAATAAACTATAAAAAAAACTCATGTCCGCCTGGTCAACAAAAAAGCATTTGCTCCAACTTTGAACTTTTGAAGTTCTACTAATTCTACTACCCGATTAGGAAGATCATTCCACAACTCAGTCCTCGGATTCATATGTACGTACTTTGAGTAAGAATGCTAAAATTAATGAGTTGATACATTTACATTTGGCTAATAATAACAATTCTTCCTAGGTCCAAACAGGGTTTTTTTTTTTTATTCTTCATCCATTTTATTCTTCAATATTTTATTTTAAGAAAATAGAAATACCTAAAATGAGGGATTCTGCAGTTTATAATTGGTTTTAGGCATAAAAACCTTTTAATCTCCACTAATTGGCCTAAGTTATATTTACCTTGATTTTAACAACCCCCCAAAGTATGTATGCAAAGATCAGTATAAATAACTTTTAATTAATTCCCTGCTAAAGAATTTCCTTAAAGAGTTCCAGCCTTAATCTTGCTTATGACTTGGCTTCTTTACGGCTTTTCCATAAACTTTCGCTCGCTCTCGTTTTATTTAGGGAAATGCGCTGCGGGGTGAAAAAAAGGGGTTAAAGTCTTCGCGTCGTGCTTTAAGGGATCCCTCGATATCCCTGGAAATTCTCACCATCTTTTGTCCATAGCTCCAAGGCGCAGAGGATCTCTCTTTTTGAGTCTTTACCCCTTTTTTTGCCATGGGTTGATTGATTGACATTTCTTTTAAACTTGGGGTTTTTCCATATGTCTTTTTTCCCCCTTTCAGTCTTTTAGCATTTTGTATCGTCCCGTTGCCTCCAGTAATGGGTAGTAGACGTCGATGAGAGGCGAGGATGCGAGAAAAATCCGAACGAAATAAAATGCTAAATTTTCGAGTGGAAAATAGCAATAGATTTATGTACAAAAGCATGTTTTAGTTATTGGTATTTTACCTTTGCTCAATTTTAATGCGACGCATTTGCACTGACTCGCAGGGGTGCCCTTTTAGCTCGGAAAAGTTTCCTACTATCTGATTGGTTAGAATTATTTTGTCCTACCAATCAGTGATTAGGAAACTTTTCCTAGCTAAATATGTACCCCTGCGAGTCGGTACAAATGCGCCTAATAATTTTTTTTTTTTTTTTTATTATAGTAAGCTTTCGAATCTGCTTCTGTTCTGTTTATTAATTTTTGATAATGCCAACGGAAAGCAGGATTTAGCGCATTGCATTTATTTAATGTTAATCTTGAAGGAAGAAAGGTTAAAAAAAAGCTTAGTGTATATTCTTGTGGGAAGCGTTCTTATTTTTATTTTAGAATAAAAATAATTTCAGCTTTCATTCTTAATGAATCGTAATTTTGTATGAAAATTCAGCGCTATTATAGAGAAGTGAATATGGATGTGCGTGTGTATATATTTGATATATACTTTTCTACAATACTCATATGTTTTGTAAATTTCATTATGGTTTACTTCGTTATTTTCTCGTATTTGGTGGAATTATAGTACTAAAGAATTTTCGCTTATGAAAACCATGTTTTTCAAAATGAGGAATCCTATTACCAGAAAAAAAAGTTCCCAGTAAACCATAAAATTACGTCTTGAAATATTAAAAGAAACAACTTTACTTATTTTGAGAGCAATTTATGGTTATAATTACCCTTTCAAATAGGCCTATCGTGAGATATCAAATAGTTTTAATTATAGTAAAGCCAATATAGTCTTCCCCCTTTTTATCACAATTCAAGTTTGTGATTGTAGGCTTATTCAGTTTATCTTATGTCAACATTCTGACCTTATGTTAATAGAAAGTAATCTAATTAATTCGTACGTTGACGATTTTTTTTTTTGAAGCGAAAATAAAATTCTGTAAGGAAAGAGAATTAAGTTGAAATAAAGGGTTCTGCTAAGATTAAGAGAATAGAAAATTCTCTCTCTCTCTCTCTCTCTCTCTCTCTCTCTCTCTCTCTCTCTCTCTCCTGTGTGCGTGCGAGAGTATCTGGCGAGTCTTACCTGCGAAGCATCGTATTATCGTGTAGCCTTCCCGGAGGCGGAGCTCAGCAGTGTAATTATGGATCGCCTTCCCAGGTGGCTACTGGGCTTAAGTTTGCGTCCACTACCTGACAAGAGTCAGGCCACGATAGAGCACACGGACCCCAGGGGTACATAATCAAGAGGGAGAAACAAAAGATCAAAATGATAAATGAAAAATCGGGAAAAATACATTGGTGATTAATGATTCTCTCTCTCTCTCTCTCTCTCTCTCTCTCTCTCTCTCTCTCTCTCTCTCTCTCTCTAAAGGATGAAAATTATGGGAATTCTTTCCTTTTAATGACCACGGAGT
>NC_090763.1:59656210-59666210 GCF_036898095.1 Palaemon carinicauda
AGCGAATTTTGTTTTTCCATCGACACCGTCTAAACCAAGGTCTAAAGAATGGTATAAACATTGATGCTTAATTAAAATATTACAAACCTTTTTTTTTTTTTTTTTTTTTTTGAGAGTTGAGAAAGAGGCCGTGATAAATTCATTTTTATAAAATCATTAAGATATGAGATATCGAAACCAATAAACTCCTGAGAAGGAAGAAGTGGAAAATCTTGGCTGTTTTACTTCACCTCCCCCCCCCACTCTCCTGGAAACAATGAGGCTTATTAAATACTCGAGAGGTTTCCGTGGTTTGGCAGCCCCCCCCCCCACCTTTCCTATCCTACCCCATCTCTTCAGAATTTTCTGATATAAGTATTTAATTTTTTTTCTAGTGTTTTAGATTATTCTTCTTCGACTTTATTACTTTCGAGATCTTTATATTTGCAATGATTGGCCTCAATTTTTATCTATTTGTATGGGAATAAAGATATATTTGTGGGGCTGCCTCACAAATGACGTTTGAGGATAGGCTTATTTAAAAGGTATATTTTTTTTTTATTCACGTAATGGTAGATTGAATGGTACGAGGATTGGTAATCCGGGCTATATTAATCTTAAACTGGCTTAATATCCGTGGTAAGAGAGAGAGAGAGAGAGAGAGAGAGAGAGAGAGAGAGAGAGAGAGAGAGAGATTATGCAAAATTGACTAAATCCTGAAGTCATTTGGGTACGCTCTTCCAACCTTGGGAGGGTGCTTATTGATCACTGAACTACAGTAATTTACATTGTAAAAAACTGTATTTTAACGAAATTCAGCATTCCGTACTTTCACTCATTTTATTTCATCTTTTCATTTCACACAATAGGATTTTTTTGGAAGTGGGTGGGTGGGGGAAGTTTATTGGTGGGTTGGCAAGGGTCGGAGGTGGTGTGCAGGTCAGTGTGTGCCTAAGTGGGCATGAATACCATTCATTTACTTGGTTTGTCCGAGTCATTCATCCGCTGGTTAAGGTGTTCGTTGAACTGCATGATTCTCCATTTTTTTCTTTTTATTTTGTGGCTTCATGCGTATCCTTCAGCTTTTTTTTATTTCCATTGGTTTGGTATTTCTCATGTTACCCATTTCTCGTTAATTTTATTTTGATGAATTTTTATATTTGATTTGGTAATTTTTATACTTTGGAGTATGTTTTTGCGTATACCATATCATGCTGTAAATTTGGGTACCTGTTTTGCATACGTACGCGCGCACACTCGCAGGCTTTGACTTACGATTACCCAGTGGAAGGTACAGGATATGATTTTCAAGCGATTTGGAAATGGTAAAGCCAGTTCTGTTAAATTGCACTGAGCTTAGTGTGACCCAACTAACAAATTTTGTACGGGGTACTCTTTCGACTATTGTACATCGAATATCATGAATATGAGATGGTTTAGTAATCTAATCCTGAAAGTTTTGCGGTAAACTAGACTAGCGCCCTTTTGAAGCCAACTCTTTAGGGGGCGGGGGATGTCGTTAATGTTCATGTTGAGAAGATACACAGAAACACATATACACATATGTGCGCGCTTTTCTGTCATACTCATTTTCTTCTAAATGTTTTAATATGAAATTATGGGACGAAAAATTAGCCACCTTGCCCTGTCTTATAGACCATCATTATTTAGCCAGCTTGCCAACACTATTTGAATTTTCGTGGTGGTCACCCATTCAATTAGTGACTAAACCCAGCTTTACTTCCGATCGTGTATCTCCCTTATATAATAAAAAACAACGTGTTTTATATATATATATATATATATATATATATATATATATATATATATATATATATATATATATATATATATATATATATATATATATATATACACACACACACACACACACACACATCTTTTCTGTCACTGAGCGTCATTGCCAAACATTTGTCTACTCTGTCTCTCCGTCCCTCGGGTATGGGGAGATGGAGTAGTCATATCCTGGTGAAAGGAACCTCGTAAGCCACAATCTCCCATAAATCGTCGAAATTGCCGTGCGGTAGTTAGGAAAGGGAGAAGGATGGGAAGGGTTGAATCTATGTGTGTATATCTATCTAAATATTTAGTCGTCATTTTGACGGATCGTGTACACTAGTATTGAATAAATATGTGAACACCATTTTTCGTGAATACCAACTAATCATGTACCAAGTAAAATTGGGTGGTGGTGGGCAGTGTTGAAGGCAGGAAAACCTTCAAGTAATGTGATTTAACCATCCGCCAGTTTGATGATGTCATCGAATGCATTGCCTGGAGATGGTCATCGGAGATAATTGTTTTGTAAGAAAACAGCATCCAGGTTCTCGAGTGGACTTCGGAACACAAGATACACGGATGCGCACTTTTATCTTCAAGTTTTTTTTTTTTTTTATTTCTTTAGGATAATGTTTTGTTTTTAATGTTAGATATTCACGTGCAAATATTATTTATATCTTCGAGTCTTGCACTGGAGAATTTTGCTATGGAGTATATTCTTATTAAGTATTTAAATTTAATATTGATGCTGTCAGTTTCAGTTCACATGATGATGAATATGTTCTCAGTAACTTCATCCAGTGGAACCATTGTTTATTTTTTTTTTTTTTTTTTTTTTTTTTTTTTTTTTTTTTTTTTTTTTTTTTTTTTTTTTTCAAATCTGGTGACGGAGATTTCCCAAGAGAGAGTATTTTCATGAAGCTCTAAATGGAATTCAAGTTAGCATCGGTGTCGCAATTTTGAATGCATGCGACACAGGTTGGGTTTTCTCATTCATTTAAGTGAGGATTTTAGTAGATTTTATAAGCTGCGTATTATCGACCTTTTATCTCTGAAGGATAATTTAAGAATTTAATCAACCCGTAACAGCAACAACAAGAACAAATGCAGCCGTTTCTAGTCCATTGCAGTACAAAGGCCTCAGACATATCACTAGTCGCGTCTTAGGTTTGGCCATTTTCTTCACAACGCTGGCCATTACGGATTGGTGATGGTGGGAGACTAGTCCGATCGCTCACAACAAATCAACCTAGTATGGGTGGCCCTGACTAGTACACCTTTCACCTCCAGCAGTAAACGTTATTGTTTATGTGCGAGCCTCATGATACTTTGATAACTGTCTTATTGGAAAATCAACATTAGGTTTATGTTTGTCCATATTCTCCTGTCATAAAACGCCCTAAGAAAAAGTTCAAAAAGCAAAAAGTTAGTTTTTTATTGTGTTTATAGGGATGAACGTATCATATAGCCTATACCAGACACTTTTGGTTTTGAATTACCAAGGCCTCAACATCAAAGAAATTTGGTCTTTGTCAAGATTTTTTCTTTGGAATTTTTTTGTGATGTATGGATCTGTTTTTGCTTAGTGGTGTGATTATTAAAAAAATTGCTAAATTTCAATAATGTTTGATAACAAAAAAGAAATATAATTGGGTGATTTGCTTCATGTAATGATTGATGCAGATTTTTTTTTTTTTTTTTTTTTAGTAAGTAAGGAAAAACGTCTCCTGTTAAATTGAAAGAAGGCGATAAAGTAATGGGAGTTGCTGCCAAAGGAAAAAAAAAACAATAATAGAAAATATTCAGTTTCATCCTGAGTTCCGAACAATAGCCTCGTTCCCTCGCGAAGTGTAATCACAGCACAGCAAACAGGAAACCGCCACGTCAGGTTAAGAATCGGACTCTGAATATATTTTATCACTGAAATCTCGTCGTATTTTTCGAATAACGGCGTCGTCGTCTTTAACCGCCCCCCTCCCTCCCCCTTCCTCCGCTTCCTTCCTTCTTACTGGGTTACATCGAAATACCTCAACTCCTGTTTTGTTAGGGTGGTTTAGGAGTCCATTTGTTGAGAATGAAAGGGTACTATGAAGAAAGGAGAAACACTATTCGCCCGGATGATGTTGGGAAAATTTACTCCCCTCGGCTTTCCTAGCGCGGGCTAATTCTGTCAAGGAAGAGAATGCATTACGTTGCAAATGCATTCCCGCAATTACCGTGTTTTTCCTGTGTGACGCAAGGCGCGCATGCGCTCTCATACACGGGACTTGTACATGTTTTTCTTTTGTAACAGTATGAGTAAAAAGATTATGTGTGCGATGAGGTTTTATAATTTGGTAAGGAATTTTCTTCTGTATTAGTTTTTTAATTTTTCCTGGTTTGCAGGATTCAGATTCCCTTTGTGTTGAGAAATTGTTTCATTCTGGTTTAATTTTTTTCTTTAAATGAAAACTATGAGACGACGTACCGTGTTCAGTGTAGGAGTAAGCAGAAAAGTTAGTTGCAAAGTTATTATATAGAGCATATATTTTAATGTTCCTTTCTCAAAATATTTTATTTTTCCTTGTTTCTTTTCCTCACTGGGCTATTTTCCCTGTTGGTGCCCCTGGACTTATAGCTTCCTGCTTTTCCAACTAGGGTTGTAGCTTAGCAAGTAATAATAATAATGATAATATTAACTATACTTCTTTACAGTTTATTGTGTATTGTATTATGTACAGTCTAATCCAACTGTGGATAGTATGGGTTATCTCTACATAGTTTTGAATTTACTTTGGAATGATTTATAGTGAGTTCATTTAATTACTAATGACCATGAACAATATTTATGTATGCGTCTCTCTCTCTCTCTCTCTCTCTCTCTCTCTCTCTCTCTCTCTCTCTCTCTCTCTCTCTCTCATAATGAAGATGATAAAGATGAAATTAAAGCTACTAGATGAATGACTTCGGAGGTATGCTTGATATATTTAAGATTTAACCGTCTTACCAAATATTGTTTCATAGAGAGTTTTAGCTGTCATTTAATTTCAGTTGGCCGGTGACACTCACTGGCCAGTGTTGGGTGTGTGCCAGGCCCTCCATCGTAAGTTTGTCGATGGAGTTTTGAATTTGACTGTACAGGCCTTTTAGTCTCTTGGGTTCAAAGAATCATTCTTGTCTTGTGCTCTGTTTTCTCGTACAATTGCAATTTTATTTTTTCCAGTGTCACATTTGTCTGGTTGTAAAGTGGGTTGTGATGAGGAAAAGATGAATTAATGGTCAGGTGTAAGATTTCATGCCATGGAAATTATCTTTTATCACGTGTTTTTTTTTGTTTTTTTTTTATTTTTGTAGTAATAGTAGTAGTAGTAGTAGTAGTAGCAGTAGTAGTAGTAGTAGTAGTAGTAGTAGTAGTAGTAGTAGTAGTAGTAGTAGTAGACTTATGGAGTGCGAAAATATTCCGAAACCGTAAAGCCGAAGTTTTCTTTTTGTAATCTCGACCTTTACTCGGGGTTAAAAGGCCAAGTGACGAATGAGAAGGATTGAGCTGGCTTCAGTGTTGCAAGAGCCCGTTTAGCCACTCTTAAAATACCATAAATATGCATTATGAGCTTTAAAACTACAAACTATTTCAACTGTCTATGGATACCGGCAGTGACAGCATTCAAGACATTCGTTTCGGCCATATCAAACGAAATTTCAGTTTTCCCCCAGGACTATTAATCCTTCTCTTCTCAATACTCATTTCCCTATCCCAGCTGTAAAGGGCAAAGTGAAATCATTTTGAAAAAAATATTGAAAAACCTCTAATCGTTTGATCCAAATGTAAACCACATTCGAATAAGAAAAGGAATATAGTAGAAAACAGTTGTGTCCCTCACGTTGCTATTCATGTAATTTCCCACGAAATTCAAGGTATACAATAGACTAACTCCCCCAAGAAAATTACTGCTATACCACCAGTTAGATAGCCCCCAGTAACCCCCCCCCCCCCACCGGTAAATCCCCTCGTATCACTATTTTCCCAATTTGCTATCATCCCCCACCCCCCTTCCAAATTCTTCCAATTCATTATAAAATCTTTAAAGCGTTACTTGAATTGAAGACGTTTAAAGCTTTAAAGGTACTTCTTGCAACACTAAAAATGGCAAAATTACCCTCCTCCAACGCTATTTTCTTAATCGTCGCATTCGTCAAAGTCGTTGAAGTCGTTGTCTTCGAAGTCGATGTCGTCGTCGTCGTCGTCGTCGAAGTTTTTGTCGGAGTCGTCGTAGTCATCGAAGTCGTCGTCGAAGTGGTTGTCGTCGGAGTCGAAGTTGTTGTTGTCGTCGTCGGAGTCGTAGTCGTCGCCGTCTTCGTAGTCATCGCCATCTTCATTTATTCCGGGCCCTATCCTTCGGCAGTACCTGGCAAAGGAAGCGCAATTAAACCACCATCAGCGTCTCGTGCAGTATATCAGTGCACCGGAAGAACGAGACTGACCGCCTTGGGACAAATGGGTTTCCTTCCAAGGTGGTTTGAAACCAATCATGGGTCATGTCATGGGATTGCTAAAAAGAGAAGATTAGCCTAATGCTTTGATTATTATAGGAAAAGCCCTTGGACGGGACCTGAAGCGAAGGTTAATCACTGATAATGGTCTATATAAAACTATATGTAATACTAAAACTTTACACTAGTGATACGATTGGACATTTTTTTTATGGAACACACACGTGTGTTTATGTGTGTGTGTATATATATATATATATATATATATATATATATATATATATATATATATATATATATATATATATATGTATGTGTGTATGTATGTATGTATATACACATATGTACACGTACTGTTGAAATACTGCCGCTATAGAGTTATGGGGTCCTTTTACTGGCCAAACAGTACTACATTGGATCCTTCTTTCTGGTTACGGGTCGCTTTCCCTTTACCTACACATGTTAGCCTGGCCCATTCTTCACATATTCTCCTGTCCTCATACACCTGACAACACTGAGATTACCTAACAATTCTTCTTCACCAAAAGGGTTAACCACTGCACTGTAATTGTTCAGTTGCTACTTTCCTCTTGGTAAAGGTAGAAGAGAGACTAGCTATGGTAAGCAGCTCTTCTAGGAGAAGGACTCCAAAATCAAACCATTGTTCTCTAGTTGTGGGTAGTACCATAACCTTTGTACTATGGTCTCCCACTGTCTTGATTTAGAGTTCTCTTACTTGAGGGTACACTCTGGCACTCTATTCTATCTAATTTCTCTTCCTCTTGTTTTAATAAAAATTCTATAGTTTATATAGACAATATTTATTTTAATGTTGTTACTATTCTTAAAATATTTTTTTCCCTTTTCTCCTTTCCTCTCTGGGCTATTTTCCCTGTTGGGGCCCCTGGGCTTATAGCATCCTGCTTTTACAATTAGGGTTGTAGCTTAGCAAGTAATAATAATTTATATGTATATATCGATATATATACACACACACACACATATATATATATATATATATATATATATATATATATATGTGTGTGTGTGTGTGTGTGTGTGTGTGTGTGTGTGTGTGTGTGTATTCGGATGTGTATATGGCACCCAACATCCTAGGACACATACACAGCTCTTACCTGAGGCCAGGATAAGGACATTCAAAGAACTGGAACTCGTTACCCATAAGGTGAAAATCGTATAGTTGATATACTTATGCATCCCAAACACCATCCTCAATAAACCTACAGTGATCTTCCGCTATAAACAATTCAGGGAAAATCGTACCATATATGCAATAGTTATTCTTTTATAATTCTTGTAGTTTCCTCTGGCACCTTAGTTTTACAGTAGAGAATTTTTTTCTCATCCGTTCCTTCAGAAACTTTCTGTTATCCAGTCATCTTACAAATATTAGTCAAGACTGTCTCTGCTCTATATAGCAGCATCTCACTTGTAGTCTCATAAATATTTATTGACATTCTATTCTTTGATATACACGTAAAAATATTTAGGTCAGGTAGACTTTCTTTTTTGGGGAGACACCGTTCTTCAGAGGTGGGTGGAGACTGGGAGCTTGCAAAATCATCTTTAATAATAAAGAAATGTAATCATTTGATTCTTTGTTCATCAATTAATGGTAGGTATTGAGGAAGGCATTTAATTATTTGTGAATTTAGTTAACGTTTGTCAGAATCTCAAAGTACCCGTTAGTATATAAAATAAGCATAGCATATTCAGAGCAATAACTTCTGAAGACGTGGAGTTGCTATAAATAATATCAGCCTGGTTAATGTCTAAGGCCTCGTAAACAGCCTCCAATACTGAAATATTGTTTCGAAAGGTCTTGCATTGGTTCAGTGAAGTGATCTTCAGGCATTGGTTATATTGTTAAGGGGGATTGCCTGCCTCGGTATTATTAATGGACAAGTCCATCATTATTTCTTGTTAGAAATTCGTTTAGTTTTGTGACGAATGTGTGTGTAACATCATTAGACTTTTTTTTATATGTATATATGTGTGTGTATATATATATATATATATATATATATATATATATATATATATATATATATATAATGTTTATATATATTTGTATATATACACATACATGCATACATACATACATAAAAGTGTTGGGTAACATATACTGGCAGTATTCATTTGATTAACAACGTTTTCTTGTCAATAAAAAAGACAAAAATATCACTGTTGTGCATGAGAATAGATAGTTGGAAGGAAATTCAGCTTTCTCTCCTATTTATTCTTAAATAAAGATAGTATTCCAGTTGTCTGCCCATTATAAGTACAATGATTTTGAAGGGCTGTTATATGAAATGTTATATGTAAGATTTTGATGTGCGTTTGGTTTCGTGAAGATGCAACATCTTGGAGAAAACTTTGACCTTATAATTAAAGTTAATGCCGACTGACAAAGGTGGTAGGATAACCTGTCTTTTGGGTATGATGTCTTCTTGGATCACAGTCATTGAGAATTATATTACCTTGTTGGCCTTTTGACATGACCTCAGTTTCGTTCGGGAAGATGCATTTGCAGTGTTTCAAGGAAATTGGTTATTCTCTTATGATACCTTGAAATAATAATTCGGTTTTTTTTCCTATTTTTCCTTTTGTGGATGTCTTTTAAACAGTTCATATTATGGTAAATGATCTTGTAGGTAAAATAAAAGTAGAAATTTTGCCGCCTTTTCAGACATACTAGATATCAGGATGAATAATCCTGCTAGATATGAGGTTTCATTTGAAGACGGTCATAACACTTTAATGACCACGTCCGGTGGCGTTGGGGTACTGACATATCTTTAAAGTTAAACAGTAAGAATGTCTGAATTTTATGGTTAAGTCTGATATTTTGTAACTTAAGCTGAAATTTCCCCCGCAAAGAAGCACAAAAGGATGTGTGTATCAGGTTCGCCTTTAGGCCGATGCAATAAAAGTCAATAATCCAAGGATTACTCCGATCCGTAGCACTTTTCTCTGTAGTACCAATCCTTGATTCCTACGTCTCCTTATAAATGACTTTCCGCCCTTTTTTCACTCTTCTTTTCCTTTTAAACAGGAAAGAGCTTTATTTTGCCCTAATTATTAGAGTCTGCATTGAAATAAAAATCATAAAATGGATAAAATGATTACTGATACAGAAGAGGCAAAGACATCCAGTTTTCAAACATGAAGAGAGGGAAGATAATTAAAAGAACGTTATTCATTAACATCTGAATGCTCTTTACTGCAGTGAATTATTATTATTATTATTATTATTATTATTATTATTATTATTATTATTATTATTATTATTATTACTTGCTAAGCTACAACTCTAGTTGGAAAAGCAGGATGCTATAAGCCTCAGAAGTATTGCTTTTCTTCTAAGTTTTAAGTAGCTAGGTAAAGGTCTCATTTACAGTTCAGAGGAAGTATATCTACTCTTTTTTTTTTCCTTCACTGTTCATTCGTTCGGATCGTTTTGTGAATGAAGATGCCATAGTCGAGTTGAAACTGGAAATCAAACGCTTTAAATTATTACTGATACAAGAAAGTTTTGTAGAAAGATAAATCCACTTTTATTTTTACTTGTTAGACTACCGCATTCAAGTGGGAAAACATCGGAACTTCATGTTGTTTATTTCCATTTATAAATATTGCACACCTACATAATTGTGAGAGGACATACACATACAAAAACACAAACTCATATATATATATATATATATATATATATATATATATATATATA
>NC_090763.1:59671210-59688710 GCF_036898095.1 Palaemon carinicauda
AGTTCGATTGAATGAATGAATGAGTTACCCAACGTCATAGTTAGCACGGGTTGAATTCAGACAATTTATTTGTCTTTTGAATATCCAAATTATTAGTTTTATCACTTCGTCCCAGAAGTAAAGTTAATTGCTGATTGAAAAGATGAATAATTACCTTATAATCACTATTTGTTTAACTTGATTAAATTGGGTCACTTCCAAATATATCCCCTATATAATAAAGAGCAAGTGTCTGTAGATATATATATATATATATATATATATATATATATATATATATATATATATATTATATATATGTATGTGTGTGTGGGCATATATACATATATATATATATATATATATATATATATATATATATATATATATGTATGTATATATATATATATATATATATATATATATATATATATATATATATATATGTATATATATATATATATATATATATATATATATATATATATATATGTATGTTTATTCTTATTACACTGAGCTCTTCCCGTCCCACGGGTTGGAAGAGAGGGAGTATTCATACCCTGGTGAATGGGGGTGCGTGTGTGTTCACATCTCTCTAATATTAAGTCGTTATTTTAACGAGTCCCGTACATTAGTACCCCAATAAAAGATATTTATGACGAGGTTCACAGATACCGGATTAATCTCTTATAAAGTCATTTCAAACAACCCCAATTGACCTTATATGTCACAACCACGCATTGTATAGTGATAGATAAAATAAAATTGCCTCATATTTTTCGAGGTCATGTTCTAATGTTAAAATTGGGTCTATGGAAGGTAATGACATGGTGGATCCCGCTTTTCCAGACCCGTTCGTTGGTGGTCTGCTATGGTTTCAGCGTGTAGGTGATGCAACTGCCAATTTTGGTCGACAGGAATATTATTGGCCATTGGGGAAGGGCGCTTTATATCAGTGCTGATGTCAAGTCCTGTGGCCCATCTTTTTTTCCCTTTTTTGTGTAAATAATTAGTACTTATCAATAGGCAGTATGCGTATGCCTATTGCACACACACACACACACACACACACATATATATATATATATATATATATATATATATATATATATATATATATATATGTGTGTGTGTGTGTGTGTGTGTGTGTGTGTCTGTGTGTGTGTGTGTGTGTGTGTGTGTATTGTTTACCGATCATTAATACACTTATATGGTTATTAATATTTACACGTAAAATTTTCAAGGTTGTACTTTCTACGTTAATTCTAATCACACTCCCCCCCCCCCCGTATAACTCTGAGTCATTTCCGTTTTTTATTTAATAATTTTGTAGGAAAATATTGAAGCAAAGCCATTTCCAACATTTAGGCAACGTAAAACTCCCCAGGTCACTGACGATGTTAAATAGAAGATTGGAAGATGAAATCCTGTTAGGTATACATCGTTTAGTGCTTGATAAAGGTCATGGTCGCTGAGTAATTAGTGTCGATTACAACACTAATTACGAAGTTGTTAATGAATCTCGTGATTACCGCCCTTTTTTTTATGTGTGAGCCAAACAACACGCGTTGTTGTTTCAGAAAGGGTAATTCCCTTAGTGTGGCGAGCCGAGAGAAGGTTGTGAACTCAAAGGCAGTGTGAAAGCAACTGAGTTAATTTATTATAGAACACTCTCCTTTATATACAAAACCTCAAGGCAACAGGAAATTACATGTTCGAGAAACAGACAATGTTACATAGGAGAAACGCAGACATGTTTATTCTGGTTCTTTTTAGTGCGAGGGAAGAGCGAAGATACAAGCATAGTATATACAAAATGAATTATGTACGATCGTGTGACATACGGTTGGTACAATGTAATCTTAATTTTATTCTAAAATAAGTAGAATAATTAATGCCATAGATTTTAGGCTTGGTTTGTAAATGCTCTTTCATGCAAGCTCTCAATAGCATTGTTGAAAAGCTTGATATAGTATGAATATTTTTCACCTATAAACATTTTTCCCAATGGTAGTATCTTAAGAGTGGAATATAATGCAATCTCTATCAGATTCAATCAGTTAGTCATATTCTTAGCAGCTAAATTAGATATATGCGTAAAGGTTTTGTAAATGATGTACGTGAACTATTTAAGTAAACTTTAGAAAATGAAAGGATCCATCAATATAAATATTAAAATGCTTTCATGAATACTATTATAAAATGAAAATGTCTTCTCAAAATCTTTTTTGAAGTTACTAAATAATACACTCTTGTAATTGATAAATTATTTCGCTATATTTTATTTGAATCTTCACTAGATTACAAGATGTTTTTTCTATTTAAAAGCTAGCTTTACTTCTAACTAATCTGAATTTTCATGTTTTATTACATTCCAGGCCCAGGTTTATTTTAGGGTTTTTTTTTACATTGCCTCATCTCTCTCTCTCTCTCTCTCTCTCTCTCTCTCTCTCTCTCTCTCTCTCTCGTAGTAGTAGTAGTAGTAGTAGTAGTAGTAGTAGTAGTAGTAGTAGTAGTTATCTTATGTAGTGGCCTGATATCCCGTATTTTCAAGGAAATATCAGAATATACCAGTGTGAAAAATGCTATATTTTTAGTCTGAGAAACAATGCATTGCCTTTTTAATAAATACCATCACCATTTAAAGCTGGATACATATCACTTAACCTCGTGTTCACACCACATTTACCCTACCCTAGCACCCTGTGGGTTAGCTGAGCGTGGCACATTTTTCTGTTTGCTCGTACCCTCTGTGTTTCTTCCTCGGACTCGCATCGCTGGATGTACCAAAGTTTTACATGTGCAGCTGGCATGGAGTGAGTTTTTTTTTGTGTGTAGAGAAATCTCCGATTGTTTGTAATCTGTGATTTTAAAGTTTCATTTTAAATACATTTCGTTGCAATCGGTTTTTGTTTATTCTCTTTATTGCAAGTTGTGGCTCTTGTACAACCTATTTATATATTATTATTATTATTATTATTATTATTATTATTATTATTATTATTTTTATGATTTAAGTTTTCCTCAAACGGTCGGTTTTAGTAACAAAACAAGAACGGTCACTGCCTCACCATACTTTTAACTGTTGAAACATTAATGAAAATTTCTACAGTGTTAGTCGCATCAAACTCCTTCGAAGATTCATTAATAGTGCGTCGAATCTCCTTATTTAGACTGCGCCATTTATATCTTATTTTACTAGCCTTCATGTACGTCTTTCATATTGATGTGCTTCCTTACCAATGTTTCTTTATCATTGTTTATCTAGTTATCTTATTTCTTTTCCTCACTGGGCTATTTTTCCCTGGTGGAGCCCTTTGTATTATAAAATCTTGCTTTTCCAGCTAGGGTTGTAGCTTGGCTTTTAGTAATAGTAATAGTAATAATCTAGCCCATTCAAGTTCTACCTCGCATCCTTTAATATTTTTTAAATTATATTCTAATCTCCTTACACTAAACCTTGATCCTCCATTAAGAAAATATCTCTAAACATCTGATCTACAATTTTTACCAGCGCCAACCTTTTACCAACTTCTGCGCGTCTCTCCCTTGGAGGAACCTAGGTCTGTCCGCGTCTTGTCTTGTCATTTGAGTTCCTCTTACGCCACATTTACTCCGGAAACAGTTTGATCTCGACAGCTACAACCCTTGACCTTTCATTCACATTTTGTATTTACTACGCCTTACTTCCTTAGGTAATCCAGGTCTCCTTTAAATCTTTCGGTTACTCCTCGTTACCCTTCTTGCTTCATTTATTCTGACTCACTCCTCCCATCCCATCATCATTAGCCATTAATGGTCCATTGCAGAACAAAGTCCTCAGACATGTTTTTTCCACTTGCATATGTTTATGGTGTTTCTATGCCAGTCCACACCCGCAGACTTTCTTAGTTCGTCAATGAATCGTCTTCTCTTTCTTTCCCTGCTTCTTTTGCAATCTCTAGGGACCCATTATGTTATTCTTAAAGTCCCTCTATTATCTGTCATTCTTTATATGTACTATTATATATCTGTGAATCAAGTTCTTCGATTCACGTATTAACATTCCTGCTTTATTTTCCTTATTTTCATTTACCCCAAAAGCCGTCTTGCTGACAATTACTCCCAACTTTCTATTTCTCGCAACGATTTAGTATTTTCTCATTATGTTTAATATTATGAAAAGTATATCTTTGCAGGTTTTTTTTTTTTTTTTTTTTTTTTTTAATTTGCACTGGATCATCTGTAAACATAAACTATTACATACTCCATTTATGAATGATTTTCTTATCGCGCAAATTTGCACCTTAAAATATTTTCGTTTCTCTCTCTTGTCATATCACCCTCAAGAACTTTAGAATATGATGACTCCATCCGTAAGTATATTGAAAAAACCACAAAGGCACAACAATATAATTGTGATTAATATTGAATACGTGTACAGTTCTTAGACAAAACAGGCGTTAGATTTTCTACGTAATATACTGCCGGCAATGTGCAACATTAATAAACTCAGTAAAAATAGTAAAGCTATATATTGTCCGTTTGAATTTTATTCCGTATTACTGTTAGATCATTTGTTTTAGTATTGATACAAATTCGAAAGAAAGGACAGTATAGTACCTGTATTCAATAAGGATATACCTTCATTGGGTAAAAATCATAAATTATGAATAAAGTAGGTATCTGAGCTGACCCATTTGTTTAAAAAAAGAAAAACTTCATCGCCAAACATCGTCTTGGGTCTACGTATGGGCATAGGAAGAATGCCATCGGATGGCTAGGCTGTAATTTCAAAGTGACCTTTATTACGGTCGCCGTTTGTTGACTCTTCAATATTTAATTGGGAAGTTGTTGTTGCAGTCTGTATTAAGCATAATCAACTGTTCCATTTTTTTTCCTAAGAACCCAACATATGATCTCCAAGATGGGTTGGACATTTACGAAAATGTTAAGTTTTTCCTTCGTCCTTACTTCCCGAATTCTTTAATATGTCGGTAAAGAAATTTATTTGCCATGGCGTCCACCTAATTTTAATTTGGCATTGTATATTTGTTTCATTATATAATTTCTGTTTCTTTATGTAACATTGACGTGCATCTCTGCTAGTATTTATTCCCAATAAAAAACATCCCTCACTGATGCTGGATAAGAATGGAATTATGATTTGTGAATTTTGGGAACGCGAGAGAGAGAGAGAGAGAGAGAGAGAGAGAGAGAGAGAGAGAGAGAGAGAGAGAGAGAGAGATGCGTAGTCTACATTTAGAAATGTACTGGTAGGCTGAATATCAAAGCCGGTACGCAAATGAAATGTCAACAGTCACTCATGCATCTTTCAAACACCAAACACTGTATATAAAATGGAAAGAATAAAAAGAAAATAAATAACAACGACATACCATAAGATATCTTAAGAATGTCAGTTGAATATGCAATTACATATTTAAATATGTAGCGCATGGAGATGAACTCCATCTATCTAGTACTCTGTAGGTCTTGTTTCATCCTAAATACGTTTCGTATTATATGCGCTTTTCAGCTTCTACTCTTTCCACATGACCGTACCACCTCAAAATACAATGGTCCAGTCCGTTGCTTATTGTAACCTTTTAACCTTTAATGACCTAACGACACATGGATTACCGTTTCCCTGCATACTGCAGGTTTTTTACTGTATATATATATATATATATATATATATATATATATATATATATATATATATATATACATACATATATATAGATATATATATATATATATATATATATATATATAAATCATATATGTATATACATACATACATACATACATACATATATATACACATATATATATATATATATATATATATATATATATATATATATATATATATATATATATATATATATATATACACACACATATGTATATATATATATACACACACACACACACACATATATATATATATATATATATATATATATATATATATATATATATATATATATATATATATATATATATATATATATATATATTTCAATTAATCACAGACGTATACATTTTTGGCAGTAAAGAAATGAAGATTGTGTTTCAGACGTACTTTGAAGCACTCGTAATGAAGTACGGTATGCCTTAAGATATTAGTAAGGCGTGAATGGTTTGAAATGCAAATAGAATGATAGATGTCTAAATGGGGCTTAGCGGAAGTGCCATCAGAGACGGCGGAGATTATCTTCAGTTCCGGGGAGGGGGACTCCACTCTTCACGCCACTTGACCCGCTGACTTGAAAGTGAGCTATGCTCCCACCACCCCCGCTATCATCATCAGCTGCCACCTTCGACCTCTCTCTCTCTCTCTCTCTCTCTCTCTCTCTCTCTCTCTCTTTTATTTTGAAATTTTATTCGTTCTCCAGTTATGCATCTTTATTTTTTTTGTCCGTTCTTCAGCTTTGCATCTATAATTATACAATTTCTCTCTCTCTCTCTCTCTCTCTCTCTCTCTCTCTCTCTCTCTCTCTCTCTCTCTCTCTCTCTCTCTCTCTCTTATTTTGAAATTTTATCCGTTCTCCAGTTATACATTTTTATTTTTTTTGGTCCGTTCTCCAGCTTTGCATCTATTTTTATACAATTTTAGTCTCTCTCTCTCTCTCTCTCTCTCTCTCTCTCTCTCTCTCTCTCTCTCTCTCTCTCTCTCTCTCTCTCTCTCTTTTGAAATTTTATTCGTTCTATAGTTATGCATCTTTAATTTTTCTTGTAATCTGTTTTCCAGCTTTGCATCTTTTTATGCGCTTTTAGTCTCTCTCTCTCTCTCTCTCTCTCTCTCTCTCTCTCTCTCTCTCTCTCACTCTCTCTCGCTGAATGAGTGAAACATGTGTTATGCATAGTTACCGCATCTTACTGGTTGGATTTTACCTACATTTTAGGTTTACAATCCAACATCCTGTGATTTATTTTCGTGGCTCTTCCCACTCTCTTCACATTTTTTTTTTTTTTTGCAATGTTGCTAAAGTTTTTGCGTATAATAATGCAGACATAAATGTCATTATAACAGTTATGAAGTTTGTGCTTACTACACTATTTCAGATGTTTTAAGTTTTATCAAAGACGTCATTGATTATTTATACAAGTTCCCAATATTTAAGATCAAATTTATATGGACTAATAACCCAACTGCGGCACCTTTATCTCATATTTCCCAAATTACATCATATAGATATTTTATGTTACCTTTGACGTCCCTAAGTACTTGCTTTTCGTGTACCAGGTAATGGGAAATGTTGGTGTTTTGCATGCTGATGTTATACCTTTTTGTGTGTGATCATATCTTTTACTATAGTCCATTTCTTTTAGCGATGCATATTTGCACCGACTCGCGGCGGTGCCCTTTTAGCTCGGAAAAGTTTCCTGATCGCTGATTGGTTAGAATTATCTTGTCCAACCAATCAGCGATCCTGAAACTTTTCCGAGCTAAAAGGGCACCGCTGCGAGTCGGTGCAAATATGCATCGCTAAAAGAAATGGACTATAGGTGATGCGCTATAATATTTATTGATTGTATTCTTTACGTTGCCTTGAAAAATTTAGTACACCTGCATACAGTTACTCGCTGTGGAAGAATTAGTTAATACTCAAGTCAGTTAGTTTTGAGCAGTAAATGAGTTATGCTGCTCATATCTGTTGAAACTAATGTTATGATTAGCCGTGGCTGAATTTTGGATCAAATCCATCTTTCCTTATGCAATAGTGGTAACTGTTCTGAATAATTGGCCGTGATATTGATTTTAGGGTAAGCGATGGTTTGAATTTTGCTGCTCTTGTATTTAGTATCGTTTTAGTAACCATAAAACTTAGGTACTATTCACTAGGCTTAGTGCATCTGCGGCGAACTGAAACTTGATATTATGCTTCATTTATTTTATTTTCTACCTTTGCTGGTTTTTCTTCCTATTTTGACGTAAGCAAGATCATGATTAAAGATAATGTAAAAAAATAAATGAGCTTACCTTTTCCGTTTTTTTTTTTTTTTTTTTTTTTTTTTTTTTTGCTGTAGTCTGATTTTTTCGTAGCTTAGTTTCAGCATGTGAGCTTTTGCGTAAGCTCATTTCTTGTATGCATATCTCCTCTTCAGCTTTATTCTTACAGACAATTTATATCTGAGCTTAGTTCCAGTGGGCTTTGTTATAGTCGGCTAGTCTTCTTTTAGCTTTATTTCAGTTGGATAATTTTCGTAATATTTAGTTTCCTTTAGCCCCTTTTTCTATAATTCTTTCTTCAAGATCCACTTGTTAAGAGTACTCTACTTTACTTACTGAATATTAATACTTATGAGAAATTTACTTTCTAGGACAGATACCTTCGTATTGTTGAATGCCTAATATATCCTTAATAGTAATGATCTTTTAATCAGACCCATTGATTATATTGTCTGGTCGACAGCGCTCTCGTCTTACACTTTAAAGGTCTTTATTGTTATGATAGAAACTAATTATAAAGTTTGAAGTTGCAGCGATACCTTCTATTGAAACGTTATTATAGTAATCAATGTGTCAGTTTTTTTTAATCATCTATAGTGTTATTTTTCCTCGTTCTATTATTCATCAATTTGTCTAGCGATTTTCCTTATCTGCATGTTCTAAAGGGATGTATGAATATTACGATTGTTGATGGTAAATTTTGCGATATTCACTGGAAATGACATATGGTTTTTCCATTCGGATATTATTGGTGCTCTCCGTTTGATGGTTTTGTAAACAGGTTTCCACGTAAAAGCCCAGTGATATTGGTATTGTATTAAGTTTTCATATCCGTTCTGTATTGCAATTTAAAAGGCTTTGTGTCCCATTGGTATTCTTGTTTTGTAGATTATGTATTTTGATTGCATTTTTGGGATTGTATAATTTTGTTTTACTTAGAATTTCCCGAACTATGGTTTTAAGCGTCATGTTATGTCATGTTTGCGGTTTTTTGTTCCTTTGTTTTCATGTATGGTGAATTTTATTTTTTTATTTTCATATATGCCAGATATTTGCTTTTCCTGAAAGGCGTATTAAGGTCATTATATTATATTCATATTTAGTCACGTTAAATGGCATAACAATGGAATTTACCTATTCTGGAATACGGTAGATTAACTAAACAGAATACTAACAAACAGACTATGTTGTCGTAAACCGAAACCCTTGTTATTAGTAACATGATAGCAAATACTGTTATCCTTTATTATTATTATTATTATTATTATTATTATTATTATTATTATTATTATTATTATTATTTTATTTATTATTATTATTATTATTATTATTATTATTATTATTATTAATTTTGTTATTATTATTATTATTATTATTATTATTATTATTATTATTATTATTATTATTATTATTATTGCAACAGGTAGTGTAGTATTTACAAAAAAATGGTATAGAAATTGAGCTTATTGTGTCGCAAGTGACCTAACCCTATGTTGGTATGAAACCTAAGCTAGAGGAAACTGGCGTCAGACTTACATTTCTGCTGTAGATAGTCACGTGATATTGTTAAAATTAAAGTCGTTCTTAGATACGTGTTTATTGTGGTCACAAGTTGAAAGGAACTATGCACTCTCAGTGGTAACAGCAAAAGACTATTTTGTAACAGTTAAGAGTCAATTTTTAGTTTTAAGAACCTATGAAATTATACCATTACGAGAAATCTTGTAACTTCTGTGTTTATATATATATATATATATATATATATATATATATATATATATATATATATATATATATATATATATATATATATATACATATGTAAACAGAAGTTATGAAATTGTAACATTTCGAGAAATCTTGTAACTTGTGTTTATATATATATATATATATATATATATATATATATATATATATATATATATATATATATATATATATATATATATATATATATATATATATATATATTATATATATATATATATATATATATATATATATATATATATATATTATATATACATATATACATACTTATTATCATTATTATCATTATTATTATTATTAATTTCTAAGCTACAACCCTAGTTGGAAAAGCAGGATGCTATAAGCCCAGGGGCCCCAACAGGGAAAATAGCCCAGTGAGGAAAGGAAACAGGGAAAAATTATGTATTTTAAGAACAGTAACAACATTAAAATAAATATTTCCTATATAAATTATAAATACTTTAACAAAATAAGAGGAAGAGAAATTAGATAGAATAGTGTGTCCGAGTGTACCCTCAAGCAAGAGAACTCCAACCTAAGATAGTGAAGACCATGGTACAGAAGCTATGGCACCACCAAAGACCAAAGAACAGTGGTTTGATTTTGAAGTGTCCTTCTCCTAGAAGAGTTGCTGGGCTATAGCTAAAGAGTCTCTTCTGCCCTTAACAAGAGGAAAGTAGCTACTGAACAATTACAGTGCAGTAACCCCTTTTGTGAAGAAGAATATTTGGTAATCTCAGTGATGTCAGGTGTATGAGGACAAAGGAGAATCTGTAAAGAATAGGCCAGATTATTCGGTGTATATGTAGGAAAGGGGAAAGAACCGTAACCAAAGAAAAGGATCCAACGTTGTACTGTCTGGCCAGTCAAAGGACCCAATAACTCTCTAGTGGTAGTATCTCAACGGGTGGCTGGAGCGCTGGCCAACCTACTACCTGTATATATTATATATTTCCTTATTTCATCTGTTTAATTAATCATTTTAGAATAGGGGGTTTAATTAAAGCGTAGGTTATTAACGCACTTTGGTTACTTGCATGTCCCTAATCATAAACATTTATATAATGTTCAACTCGAGACAGCCTGGATTTTAGGAGATTTAAAACGCGTAATTGTGGTTGAGTAACATTAAATCTTACAGCCTTTACGCTCAAGATATTTTAAGTTAGGGATAGTGGAAAAGAAAGAACAATAGTTCTCCCACATATGTATATTTTACGGACAAGGTTTAACAATGAGCCAGGTGCAATTAAGGGAATATGTTTAATGGCATGTAGGTGAGGTATAAGGGCCGGGGAGTAATAGGGCTTTTGAGGGGGGGGGGGGGGGAATTCCCCTATCATTTGAGAGGATGAATTAAGGAATTTTCCTTGTTTTTTTTTTTTTTGTTTTACTTGCGGCTTTTGAAATGCCACTATTCTATCTTATTTCTCTTCCTCTTGTTTTGTTTAAAATTTTTATAGTTTACAGTATTTAAGAAATTTCCAATTTACTGCTGTTACTGTTCTTTAAATATTTTATTTTTCCTTGTATCCTTTCCACACTGGGCTGATAATAATAATAATAATAATAATAATAATAATAATAATAATAATAATAATAATAATAATAATAATAATAATAATAATAATAATCATGATAATCATAATCATAATAGTAATAGAATGTATTCTCATCTGTCGTCGTCGCAGTTATTGCAATTGATGACTAATTTTTTCAACTTTGATTTTAACATTTTAATTCTGTTATGTTTTATTTACTTTTATATTTTTCATGCAATGCTTTTATGAGACCAGTATCTTCAACTGAGTTATAGTTGAAACTTGACCATTTGTAGAGCGAATTTTGGGTTTTATTCCTTATCTTTCTATACGTAAGGACTGCAAATTCTTTATTACATATGTTCCATGATAATATTTATGACAATCGTAATGTTTAACACTAAGGTTATTACTAAGATTATTAACCCTTTGGGCTGAAGAAGGGGTCGTTGGCAGAAGGGTAGAGCCTTGTATTTTTCTGCCAGTCTTTAATGATGAGACTACGAGGCCCAAACTCTTTTCTGTATTTGCTGCAGTCCATAGAACTCGATTATATCTAGATTCATTTCATGAATCTTACAAGTGCGAAGTGTGTGCACGCACACACACACACACACACACATATATATATATATATATATATATATATATATATATATATATATATATATAATATATATACATATATATATATGTATGTATATATATATATATATATATACATATATATATATGTATATATATATATATATATATATATATATATATATATATATATATATATATGTTATATGTGTGTACTGTATGTATACACATATATATTTGATAAAATTAATAAATACAACAAATGATTGCTTTTAAACTAGGATGGTTATTGCTAAATTATTCGTTGTTAAGTATTTTATTATCGTGGTTTTTAAATCTTCAAGATACTTTTTTTTTTTTTTTTTTGTCAGTGTATAATGCGTTGTTCAGGATGAATTTTATAGACATTTGACTGTAGAGATTCTAACGCAGAAAATGAGGGAATTACTGCTAGGAGATATCCATTAATTGTGTGATCTTAGTAAAGTTAATCTCTCTCTCTCTCTCTCTCTCTCTCTCTCTCTCTCTCTCTCTCTCTCTCTCTCTCTCTCTCTCTCCAAAGGGATTGGTAAGGGGTGTTTTCAGTTATATTAACTGTATCCATTTTCACTGAGGTTTATTTTTCATATATTGCTTTCTAGTTTGTGTGTGTGGGGGGGTGTATGAGAGAGAGAGAGAGAGAGAGAGAGAGAGAGAGAGAGAGAGAGAGAGAGAGAGAGAGAGATGGAAGGGAACAATAATAAATTGGGTTATGCTGATGGGCTATAGCACTCGCGTATGTTGCAGGTATTGGGAGGCTGAGCAATAACTGATCTAAATGAAGAAAGAAAAGATTATGATACGAGTGACATTCTTAGCGATGCTTGCTGGCAAGGATCGAGATAGAAACAGTTCATTGACTTCATATATCTCTCAAGCAGTAATCCTTTTATCAATAAATACCCTACCTATCAACCTGGTAAACAGTGTATGATATATAGGCTATACAGTACTACGTTGTTGAAATCAGGGTACAAGTTTAGGAAAAATTAAATACACATGAATGTAACTATTTAGGATTTTGTAATTTTGTTTTTGTCGTCATCACCGGAATGAATGAAGATACAAAAAATAGAATATTCTGATACAAGATAAATTTGTGCAATTAGGAGTGAATGACTTTGTTTAAAAGGATATTTGATGCGTTGCAGTTGAGCTTTTTCTTGGTATGATATATGTGTATGATATGTATGTACGTATGCATATTTCCTATATAAACTATAAGAACTTTAACAAAACAAGAGGAATAGAAATGAGAAAGAATAGTGTGCCCGAGTGTACCCGCAAGCAAGAGAACTCTAATCCAAGCCAGTGGAAGACCATGGTACAGAGGCTATGGCACTTCCCAAGACAAGAGAACAATGGTTTGATTTTGGAGTGTCTTTCTCTTAGAAGAGCTGCTTACCATAGCTAAAGAGTCTCTTCTACCCTTACCAAGAGGAAAGTAGCCATTGAATAATTACAGTGCAGTAGTTAACCCCTTGAGAGAAGAAAATTTGTTTGTTAATCTCAATGTTGTCAGGTATATGAGTACAGAGAAGTATATAGAAAGAATATGCCTGAGCATTCGGTGTATATGTATGTATGTATGTGTATATATATATTGTATATATATATATACATACTGTATATATATATATATATATATATATATATATATATATATATATATATATATATATATATATTATATATATATAGTAATGCATATACTTACATAGTGGTATGCAAGACGACACCGTATCCATACACACATAAACAGCAAAAAGAGGATTTTTTACCTTTTTGTGACCTTTGCTTTGATCCTATTGTATAGTACAGGATAGGCAATTTAATTCTGCACATTTTAGCACTAGTTTCATTTAAATTATTCAAAAATAGGTGTGTATATGTGTAAACAAATATTTTGTTCACCTAGATGGTGGCTGCAGAGGAAAATACTTAGTGCGTGAGTATGTATATATATATATATATATATATATATATATATATATATATATATATATATATATATATATATATATATATATATATATATGCATACCTAAAATGTGCGTGTATGTGTATGCATGTGCATTTAGTGATGAGGCAGACGACACCCAACATGAGATAGCAGCTGTACACGACTCTCATCCTTTCTGTCACAGGAAATACCAGACACCGATTGCTCGCATATTTAGACAATCAAAAAAATGAACCTTGGTATTTTCCTTATTCTTGTTGTCATGATTTGTGATTGGGTCGTCAATTAAAGCTTAAGGTCTTCCAGAACTATCATTTAAGCAGATGGTGTTTTAATATTAATGGATAACTAACTCTTTGACTATGATTACTGTTGCACTGTATATTAACCTGGATATGTTCACTTTTGCTATTAAGCTTATTTTTGTTTATGCTACACAGTATTGTATTAATTGTTTGCATTTGTATTTTTTAGTACGTTCTAAGACATACATATATACATACATATGCGTAATATTTGCAATCCCCATTTAGTATATTAAAAACTGCATTGAAATTTTAAAAGGTTAATGTTCTTCCATTTACAGATTTAAAAAAATGATAGGTTCTATTTTATGATAGCAAGTGAAAAGGGATTTTTAAAGTTTCGTTACCCAGAGGATTATCGTGGTGACTATTATTCATGGAAAAAGTTAGATATTGTGGTGTCTGGCATTTACTAAAATTTAAAAGAATATCTTGCGGGTAACTTAAAGGAAGTCTGAAAACCCCTTTGAACTCAACAAAGGCCAATGAAAAGAACATGATATCTCACAGAATGCCAAAACTTCACCGGTGGTTAGTAGGTGTATCGTTGTAGTACGGCGAAGAACAAAATTAATGACAGGATGTTTGGGTAATTAACGAGATAAGTCGGACGATGAGTACCTACTGCGAGAGGGTGCTGGGCCAGAATGCCCTAAACAGGCTACCAAATTCCCCTAAGAAGATCCAGGCAAAAACAATGGTGCCCTTGAATACCAGATCACCAGCGGCGTCCCTGCTTAAACTCGTCACGGTCGAGTTTTGCGATGTAAGTAGCCGTATGATTCTTCATTTTGTAAGATTTGAACAGTTAATTACTTTTGTCTTGGTCATAATGGATTGTTTTTGTCTTTCTTAAAGTTGGATGAAGTGAGATGAGTGAAGTAATTTTATAAATAGTTTTTGTTTGTACTGCATTGTGTGCTTTATTGTTTGTTTGCATTTTTATGACATCGTTGACAAGTTGTTGGTGTTATGGAATTGAAGGTAAGTTTTATTTTAAGAATAATTTAATATTCGTGGGTCTGTTCGTATTTCATACTCAGGCAGAGGTAGAAGTACAGTTCCACTTTTATGCTTTCATTAATATTGTATAGTGTTCTCTAGTGACCTACAACAATAAACCCTATTAATCGTTTCAGTCATACTCATAAGTACCAGTTTCTCATCAAATTTTTTTTCTCTCTCTCTCTCTCTCTCTCTCTCTCTCTCTCTCTCTCTCTCTCTCTTCTATAAATGGGGCTTTGATAGCATACCATACATGTTGCTACTAAATAATAAATGAATTTTGTTCTTTTTGTGTATTCTTGTGGTCTGGAATATATGTACCTCTTACTTCTTCCCTGTTACCCCTAAGGTTTAGAATCGAGACATATTTTAATATTCATACAATCTTCATATGATGGGGTCTAATCTTCCATACATCACATATGGGTCACATATGTGTCTTAGCCCTAGCTCCTAATACCTGAGTATCATGCTTATTTTAAGTTGCTATCCCTCAGCATGTGGGATTTGGAAAACCATGTAAATTTTATGATCTCTCCAGCAGGTCTGAAATCCCCTACCCAAAATAATTCATGCGCCTTATCCTTAGTTACAGGCGTCTAGAATTTAATTTATAATTCATTTGACCTACCCACTGACCATATCCTAGGGTCCAAGATAACATATAAGATTTGTGCATTTTCCATTTCCGTCATGGCTGGAATTCAGTACGTTTTTCATATGCATTCCCCTAAACCCATTTGATCTAGAATTTCATGCAAACTTCAGGCTCCTTTTCCATAGCCCTACGGGAGTGCAAATTACATGCATCTTTTACTGTTTGTACCTTCCCCTAAGTTGACCCTAGACGGGAAGTACCGTCAGTGCACCGCAAGTGGTGCAAGTAGCCGTTATCCAAAGGTACAGGTCCTACCCTTTTCGGCCTTCTACGGTATCTTCCTTCCCTGATCTATCGTTCTGTCCAGCCTCTTAACTTTTAATTTTTACTAAAACTGCTGGATTTTCTGTTTATGTAGCAGATGGGTGCTGATTGGCCTATAATACCCCATTGAAGGTTGGCCTTCTGCCCAAATACATAAATCCAAATTTTGTTTTCTATATACTTCTTGTTCTTTACCTAAGGTTAGCCCGTGGTGTTTGGAGCCATATACAGTATAACCTCAACATACTCCATAGAGTCTGGAAATCCATGCGCCCTTAATTTTGTTTGTTCTATAAGTAGCCCATAGATTCTGGAATTCCAGACATTTTGCGTGTTCGTTTGCTTTACCTGGAATTCTATATACGTAATAATGTATGCACATCATTACGTTTTTTGAGTTATCAGTTATTGTTTTTATTTACTTCTGTCGGAGTTTTTAGATTACATGTTACTCGTTTGATTCCCAATCCTTTAACGGTCTTGCTTAATGACAATATTGAACGTAAATGAATATTTCTTATCGATGCCATTTCGTTTTACATCAAAGTAAATATTTTTCTTAGAATGGTAAGTAAGTAAATTTTGAATACTAAAAGTCAGAACTTTGCATTTGTGTACTATTTTGTAATAATTTATATATTTTGTAAATTTTAGCAATAATAGGTCACTTACTTTTATTCAGTTAATGAAAATCCCTGAAAGGGATCACTATTGGGTGAGACGTATTACTATTTTAATTATTATTATTAATTTTGTATATCTTAAAGAATATTGAATATTTGTCCTTGCCGTAGACTTATGAAATTTTCGAAAATTTTATGTTTGGTTTCCTTTTAGTCCACTTTTTTTTGTATCCATAAATTAAAATCATGCATGTCTTATTAGAGTGAGAGAGAGGTTAACATTTTGTTTTATGCGGAGGATACATATCCTCTATGCGTGTGTATGTGTGTTATATATATCAATATATGTATATGTGTATATACAGTATATATATATATATATATATATATAGTATATATATATATATATATATATATAGTATATCAGGTAGTATGTTGGCCAGGGTATCAGCCACCCGTTGTGATACCACCGCTAGAGGTATGACGTCCTTTGACTGGCCAGACAGTATTACATTTGATAACCCTCTATGGTTACGGCTCATTTTTCCTGTGCCTTCACATACACCGAATAGTCTGGCCTATTCTTTCCACATTCCCTCTGTCCTCATACACCTGACAACACTGAGGTTACCAAACCATTCTTCCTCGCTCAAGGGGTTAATTACTGCAATTTAATTGTTCAATGCTACTTTCCTCTTGGTAAGGGTAGAAGAGACTCTTCAGCTCCAAAACCAAACCATTGTTCTCTTTTCTTGGGTAGTGCTATAGCCTCTCTACCATGGTCTTCCACTATCTTGGGTTAGAGGTCTCTTGCTTGAGGGTACTC
>NC_090763.1:59693710-59696210 GCF_036898095.1 Palaemon carinicauda
TGCTCGAGAAAACATCTTAATCTCTGATTTATTCGGATTAAAAAAAATTTGGGGGATATATCGAGGAAATCCGAGTTTGAGAATATACTTCTCTGTTGTTGGTAATAAATCCTGAATAGATATAGAATCTTTGTCACTCTGCTAATTTATTAACGTGTTTTGTAGTAATTACTGAATTATTTATTTATCCATATGAATAAATTAGTTACTTTTTGGGTCATGGCTATGAAAAGTATGTGTAAAAGTATCCATGTGTATTCTCGTCGAAAGTTTTTATTGTAGCTGTTTAAATGATTTTTTTTTTAATACAGTTTTATGACAAGAATATATATGACCAATGTCGAGAGATAGGTTTTCCCCAGATATATAAAGACGAATGACATATTTCATTAGAATAATTGAGGCATATTTGCTTAAATACGAGGTTGTCTTCAGTGGAGATTGACATATTTTTTTCCTCTTAAAAGTTTCATAATGATCTCTCTCTCTCTCTCTCTCTCTCTCTCTCTCTCTCTCTCACTCTCTCTCTCTCTCTCTCTCTCTCTCTCTCACTCTCTCTCTCTCTCTCTCTCTCTCTCTCTATGTAGGCCTATTGTAAATATGCGTTAACATTTGCTGCAATGTTTAATCTTATCTTTTATTATTATATCCCTCTATACATGTTTCTAATTATGTCCCCTAAATGGTTACATTCATTCCAATCTCCCTTAAGAAAACTTATTTGCTATGTTCTCTCTCTAACCTTCCTTTTCAGTATATGTAGATATATGAAAAGGTAAAGTTATCCGTAGAATAATAACAGAAAATGGATAAAAAGAAAACGGTCACAGATGTTGCCTATGACACGAGTAACTATGGAGAAAGTACTCTATTTTTACCAGTGAATACATAATTATTGTAAATATGATAGGCCTCGTTTACAACTGCAATATTGACTTCTTATCCTTGTTGGGGAGAGGGAGTAATGACGTGAACTTCATGTGTAGTACAGTTCTTGCAGTGTATCTAAATCGGGCCTTCGTATTCCAATTGACCTATATTTTAGCATTTTACGTTACCTCCATCCCGGTTTTTATTTTTCCTTTTTTTCTCCAAACAATTTTAATTTTTACTTCTTAGTGCGTATTTAGATTTTCCCCTATTTTCATCTCGGTGCAGAATGGTCTACCCCACCTCGGCACTGGTTCTTAATACCCAAATTCAGTAAATACGAAATAACTTCTAACGGAATAAAATTACTAGGCTGGGCCAAACATGAAATAAGATGATAGAATATCGTTGATAAGCTTGTGGTTAATTTGCATTCTTTTCTTTCGCGTGGGTGGCTGCCTGCACGTTTGAAAACCGGAAAGTGACTTGATCCTTGAGAATTCTCCCTAATGATCAAGGTTCCGTGCAGCAGCTGGACAAGGTTCCTGGAAACTGTGACTGGGAGGAATCCAAGCAGTGTGTTCAATGACTTTGACATTAAGGCGCACGTTTGAAATTAAAATGCGTGTCTTTATGATAATTGAAAAATGTGAAGTCTCTCTCTCTCGTGGGTCATTTGAGGATTAATAATTTTTGTCTTTGTTTACACTATTAATTTGATTTATTAGTCTTCCTTTTTTAAAGTGGTGTTTTGCGACAATTACTTTTGTCTCGTTATTTATACAATTATTTTGAAAAGTCATGATTAGTAGTTTGTATTCTCTCTCTCTCTCTCTCTCTCTCTCTCTCTCTCTCTCTCTCTCTCTCTCATTTAATTCTTACTCCATTTTTAATGGGATCAGTTTGAAGGCTGCCCGAGTGAGATTGATTGCTTGATTGATTTATGTAGACTTGCGTTACTATAATCTTAGTCATCCCCGCCACGAGAGAGAAAGGAAGTATAAAATTGGATAGTTGTCATCTCCTTAGAGTTGATTACACGCCAATTTTTTCCCAGATTGCCTTAAGATGATGTTTAAAGATTGCGAGACAACCTAACCAAAGATTTTTTATTACTTAATTCGTGCTTGTTCAACTCTTCATGAAGATATCAGTGTTTCACCTTGAAGGAGTTACTCTGCCCGAGGGACTTAGAAACCTTTGTAAAATTTGAAGTGTATACTTAATTCTAGTAAATGTAACATGGGGTTAGGGTTAGGGTTGGGTTCTTAGCAACCTTTTATTTAAGGTAGTTAAAAACGCAAACTTTAACCGTGATTAAATAGTCTGGTCGAGGGACTGACTGATGTGTAATTTTGCCAAAGAAAACGGTTGGTGAGATGGTGGTTAGGAAACGTCTCCAGGGTGATGATGGTTAAATGAAGTCTTCTGTTTAACCGAGATTATAAGGCTTTTGTACGTGTTTTGTCATCGTTTGGGGGGAGGTGATTCAAGGTTTTTACCCCCTCCCCCCTCCTCTCTCTCTCTCTCTCTCTCTCTCTCTCTCTCTCTCTCTCTCGTAGGTAAACTTAATTCTTGTGATAATTAAACATACGTTAGTGCCTTTTTGCTGGTTTGCTTGAGAAATACT
>NC_090763.1:59698710-59711210 GCF_036898095.1 Palaemon carinicauda
CCTACCAAGAAGATATGGTAGGATTATCAAAGTAATTATTAGATATTTATTATTTATTCAATATACCATTCTCAACTTTCAGCAACAGTATTACGTGAATGGCACGTTTATTTTACGATTTATATATTTCCTATTAAGAAAAACTTTGTCAAACTTCTTGATTATAAGTGGTTTTGTGTGTCCTAAACTGTTTCTATGATTATGGATATTTAAAACTCGCATTTTCAAGATGTTGAACGGAACGGTAGACTAAAAAGCCATGATAGGATGTGTGATATGTGAAACCAAGATGGAATTTGAAAATAAAATGAGTAAGTACTGATCCATGGTCTTGAGTCTGTTTGTGGTTTGACATATTTGAAGTGGGATGAATTCTGATCAACAACTGGGTGTTTAAAGGGGACGAGACTCGAGAGCGTTTGGTAGTAGGCTAATCTTCAAAGATATTAGTTTATTAATAAGCATATTTCAGCCTGGTGCTAATTTCTGTAGAGTTTATTACGCCAGCCAAATTAATCAGTGACATAGTTGAGTTTTTATTTAAATCGTAAACAAACTGCAATGCATGGTGTTAGTTAATAATGTTTAAAGAATATGATTTTTTTCTTTTTTAAATTGATGATGGGACCCCCTCGGTTTGATGCTCTCCTGGTGTTCTGATTAGAATTGTCAGATATGAATATAATTTTATCTTATGCAATTTTTTATCGGATTTATGGTTAGACATCTACGTTTTTGGGTTTCATAAGTCGATGATTTTAGTCCCCGTAATTAATGTCGATTGGCATTAACAATTCTCAGTTTTTTTTTATTTTATTGTTTTTGTGGGTGGGGTGGGGTGGAAAGGGACATAAAATCATTCTAAATATGATTATTTCAAACATTTCGTTATAGTTTTTGCAAGTTTTTAACTAATTAGCAACAGCTTAGACTATCATGGACATCTGTCACTACCTCAGTGGAAAGACAATGTCACTTGATGCAGATACAAACGGACACGTGTAGTCCCTCACACAAACGAATCGTAATAAGAAAAAAAAGTAAGAAAATTGCAGAGATTTCCTTACCTTCTCTGTATTAATTCAATTGATATTTTATGGTGGAAATTTTCATCAAATGCAATAGCCTCCTGTTATATATATATATATATATATATATAAATATATATATATATATATATATATGACATTTTTTCTCTGTAATATATCAGATTCATAGTTGGTTAATTTGATTCTCTATCTTCTCAAGCATCGATGGTATACTGCTCTCTCTCTCTCTCTCTCTCTCTCTCTCTCTCTCTCGTATGTTAAAACATTTGACTATTCCTGGTTAAGATAGTCTTGCACAGATTTGCATGAAATGATGTCCTTTATCTCTGACTGTCCGCCAGAGCGGCCATCACATTTACTTTGGCATCGTGGTGACTGATACAGTCGAGGGAAATTTGGTCAAAATTGACACAAAAGCAAGCCACCGTAAATATACTGTATATATATATATATATATATACTGTATATATATATGTGTGTGTGTTATATATATATATATATATAGATATATATATATATATATATATAGATATATATATATATATATATATAGATATATATATATATGCATATATATATATATATATATATATGTATGTATATGTATGTGTGTGTGTGTAATTATCTTGTTCAGCATAAACTAAAAAGGATTAAAGATACGAAGTAAAATCATATTAGTGAAACTGACGTAGCTCTTTAAAAGGAAAAAAAATCTGAATATTTAGATTAGTATATCTGGTAATAAAGGGAATTTGAATTGCTAACATTTCTTTAAATTATGCTTTGTTTAAGCTATACCAATGCCTAGAAAGAATTTCCTTCTACATGGTAATCATAATAAAGATTTCCTACCGATTTTCTTTTCTCCGTCTTGATTGGAGTTCTCCGCCAGGACAAAAGGGATTCTATTTTTGGTTCTCCCAAAAAGAATTCTATTTTTCAACTTGAAGCATTTTCCTTAATACTGAGGTTCCTGCATTTTTTTGTGATTTAAATTTTCTTGTAGATTGGAAATTTTTTAATGTATTTTGAGAATTATGTATAATCTTAGAAACCTACTATTATTAATATTAGTGTTATTATATGCACTTTTTCTTGCTGTTAGTTTCCCTTTCCATAATCCGTGAACGACATTTTTTCATATTTCATAACCTCAAACTTAACATGGTAAAATATGTTGCAAATACGTGTATATTTTGAGAATTATATATAATCTTAGAAACCTATTATTATAAATATTAGTGTTATTACATGCACTTTATCTTGCTGTGCACGACATTTTTCTTATTTCATAATGAGGTTATGAAATGGAAAAAAAATCTTAAAATACGTCGCAAATTCGTATATTACATTTAAAATGAAGGAAATCATGAATATTTCAACATTCGTTTTATTTTCCTGTTGTTCCTTATAAAATTACGGGCACAAGCGTGAAAAGTATTTGATAAATCGCTTGTATTCAGTGATTTTTTACTCTATATTGCCATCCCTTTAGTGAATTATATTGTAATTTTATCACAGAATATACGACAATTTAGATATCTCTAAAAGCTATTTCCTTACTAGAATACAAAATCATTTAAAACGTCCAATGGTAGAAATACGTTACCAGTTATAATGACGGAATACTTATAAGATTCAGGATATGTCATGTTTATCATTATTATTATTATTATTATTATTATTATTATTATTATTATTATTATTATTATTATTATTATCATTATTGATATTATTATGATTATTATTTTATTATTATTATAATTTTATTATTATTATTATTATTATTATTATTATTATTATTATTATTATTATTACTTGTAAAGCTACAACCCTAGCTGGAAAATCAGGTTGCTATAAGTCCAAAGGCTTCAATAAGGTAAAAAGTAGCCCAGTGAGGAATGGAAATAAATAAACTATAAGAGAAGCAATGCACAATTAAAATAAAATATTTTAAGAACAATAACAACATTGAAATACATCTTTCGTAAATAAACTATAAAAGAGACTTGCGTCCGCTTGTTCAACATGAAAACATTCGCTGCCAGTTTGTACTTTTGAAAATATTGTCCCATGAAACCAATGAATTTTTTAAAAATACTGTCCTATTAAAAAAAACTTTGAACTTTTGAAAATATTATTTATAAAAAAACTTTGAACTTTCTTAAAATATTGGCTTTAAAAATTTTTTGACTTTTAAAAACATTCGCCTATAAAATACTTTTATTTTTTTAAAAACATTGCCCGATATAAAAAAATTTGAACCTTTGAACTTTTTAAATTATTGGCTTGTAAAAAAATGAACTTTTGAAAACATTTGCCTATAAAAAACTTTGATATTTTTTTTTATAAACATTGCCCGATATAAAAACTTTGATTTTTTGAAAATATTGCCCTATAAAAAACTTTGAACTTTTGAAAACATTCGCCTATGAAAAACTTTTTTTTTTTTTAAACATTGCCCTGAATAAAAACTATGAACTTTGGAAAATATTGGCCTATAAAAAACTTTGAGCTTTTGAAAATATTGGCCTATAATAAAACTTCGAACTTTTGAAAATATTGGCCTATAAAAAAACTTCGAACTTTTGAAAATATTGGCCTATAAAAAGGAGCCCCGCAACACGCTAATCACCAGATGTCCCCCAATCAATTAATTAATTACCTCCCTAATTAGCCAAGGATAGGGCCAGCATCTCGCTCGCCTCGACGCATCTTTGACAAAACCACCGAGCGGAACTAAGTGAATTTTCGCCCTTGGACCTCCCAGTGCTCTCTCTCTCTCTCTCTCTCTCTCTCTCTCTCTCTCTCTCTCTCTGGGGAAATATTTTCCTGTATGATGCACAAAACATTTTGAGTTTCTCTTAATAACTTCCATAAATGTGAATTTTTTCCTTATGGTATTAAAGGAATGTATTGTTCCAAAAGAGAAATAGGACCACATTTTATTGGAGAGAGAGAGAGAGAGAGAGAGAGAGAGAGAGAGAGAGAGATTTATAACTGGAGCATGAAGGGAATAAATGGATGTTAAGTTGAGTCTCTCTCTCTCTCTCTCTCTCTCTCTCTCTCTCTCTCTCACACACACACAACACTCAATAGGAAAATATTTCCTGTATATTGCATAAAATATTTTGAGTTTCACTTAATAACTTCTATAAATGTGAGTTTTCCTCCTTATAGTATAAAAGAAATGTATTGTTCTAAAAATGTAATACATTTTATTGGAGAGAGAGAGAGAGAGAGAGAGAGAGAGAGAGAGAGAGAGGGGGAGATAGAGAGAGGGGAGATAGAGAGAGAGAGAGAGAGAGAGAGAGAGAGAGAGAGAGATTTATAACGGTGGAGAAAGAACATAGGAGTTTGAAAAGGATGTTAAATGGAGTGTCACTGTGACTCTCTCTCTCTCTCTCTCTCTCTCTCTCTCTCTCTCTCTCTCTGCAGCCAAGACAAGGCGCTGGCAGGAAGAGATTCGGGGATCCTTTTACGGTTTTTTTCCTCATGATTTAATTCGAAGTCTTCCGCGACGTCTTAATGGAAAGGGAGAAACGAGTTCTTTCGAGGTGGGCGACTGTGAGAGGCCTTCCATGTTTTCAATTATCTCCCAGAGTCCTAAAAGGAAGTCCTACAGCTGGTGCGGTTTCGTCTTATCTTAATTATTTCCTTCACCCGCACGCGCCCTGCTGACACTTACTGGCTTTTAATAATTGAGTTATTCCGTTAATTATATCTGGCGAATGATGGTGGTGATTATCCTTATGATATTGATGACGGGCTTAAGTGTTATGTGGTGCTGAATGGGGCATTGAGGATTGTTGGGTGATTTTGTCTTTTGTTTTCGTCTTATTTATTTTCTTACCTTTTTTTTTATAGTTTATATATGACATATCTGTTTTTGACGTTGTTAATAGTTTATATAGGACATATCTGTTTTGACGTTGTTAATAGTTTATATAGGACATATCTGTTTTTGACGTTGTTAATAGTTTATATAGGACATATCTGTTTTTGACGTTGTTAATAGTTTATAAAGGACATATCTGTTTTTGACGTTGTTAATAGTTTATATAGGACATATCTGTTTTTGACGTTGTTAATAGTTTATATAGGACATATCTGTTTTGACGTTGTTGCTGTTTTTAGAATGATTTATTGTTGATTTATTCTCATCATTTATTTATTTCCTTATTTCCTTTCCTCACTGGGCTATTTTTCCCTATTGGGGCCCTTGGGCTTATAGCATCTTGCTTTTCCAACTAGGGTTTTAGCTTGGCTAGTAGTAATAATAATAATAATAATAATAATATTAATGATAAATTTATTTCTTATTTATTTTTCATTTACTTGGTTTGTTAGCATTAATTTGAGACTTACAAGTAATATGATATTACTCTTTTACCATATCATCGATATTACTTGGTTTTATTTCTTTTATATGTGTCATACCTTTTAAGCTGTCACTTGTATATTTAGCATTTCTTGTTTCCAAAGATGTATTCTCATTTACTTTTGCACTTGACATTGATGCATATTTTCCCTTAGTTTAGTATTAGGCCTACAACGAAATTCCCATGATAAGCCTTTGTTCTTGTTTAGTGAGATGTTTATGTTGTGTCTCTCTAAAGTAATTTTCATTTTGATTGACATTTTTGATTTGTACTGAAAGATTTTAAAAAGATCTTAGCAGGTGGATTTTATCTGACTAGCACAATTACTTTAATTCTTGACAATTAGGTCAGTTGCCTGTTATAATGTTCACATACAGTATATATAAATATATTCCAGTTTGATAGGATTTTTTACAAAAGTGAAGCTTTAGAAAAAAATCTTGATGTAGATTTGTGTATTTTTTTTTCTATTAATGCAAATTGTTTGAGGACTTTTACACCACGCAAAGCTATCAGAATGTTGTTATCTTAATTTCTTGGTATCCCTGGGGAGTGAATAAAAACCTGTTTGCATTTTGATCTCAAGAAAATATAACAAATACACTTAATCCTTGCTCCAAATTATTGTTACAGGAGGTTCATCAGCGGATATGATGTTGATGGTATGATTGTAGCAGTGACCTCTTTTTATTTTGGAGCTATGTCTTGATAAAGGAAAAGTCTCGTTTATAACATGATAATGAAAAAGACAATAATGAACACGTTAATATTGCTAGTGCCTGATTATATATATATATATATATATATAGGACTATATATATATTATATTTATATATATACATCTTTCCTCCCATGCGCCGGGGGGGGGGGAGACGGGGTTGTCCTACCTTTGTGAGCTGGGGCTACCCCGAGAGGTATGTAAGATCAGACTCCACACTCCCACAAATTGCCCAACCAACGGGCTATAGTTAGGAAAGGGGGAGGGGGTGGAAAATGTTGAATCTTCGTGTATGTATGTATGCGCGTGCGTATGTGTGCATATCTATCTTAATATTTAGACGTCATATTTTTACTTATTTATATAAAACACGATTTCCTTTCCATTTTCCTGTGATCTGTTCTATACAAGGCCAAGGGCGTCGTGGTCTGTTGTAATTTGTGTATGGAAACTTGATGTTATTGTTCACAAGGGGTCTTCGGCGAGGGCTATTAAAAGGGCTATCTCAGTAATAAATAGCCCCAAGTACCCACCACTGCCAGGTTGTGTTGGGCTTACCAGCGCTTACCAGAGGCCTGTAATTGCTAAATCGAAGAAGTTATTGCCAGCATTTAGTATTGACGTAAAGGTTGAATTTGGATACTATTGTGCTCATTTTTTTTTTCCTATAGAAGCTCTTGAATACGGGTTGTGGTGGCCGATGTGGTAACGTCCCTGACTGGTGAACGCCAGACTGGGGTTCGAGTCCTGCTCAAACTTATTAGTTTCATTGGTCGCTGCAACCTCACCATCCTTGTGAGCTAAGAAGGGGGGGGGGGCCCTATAGATCTATCTGCCGAGTCATCAGCAGCCATTGTCTGGTCCTCCTTGTTCCTAGCCTGGGTAGAGAGGGGGGTTTAGGCGCTGATCATATGTATATATGGTCAGTCTCTAGGACATTGTCCTGCTTGATAGGGCAATGTCACTGCCCCTTGTCTCTACCATTCATGAACGGCCTTTAAACCCGCGGATACTTTCTAAAGGTAAACTTTTGATGTGCTATGCTCCGCGATTATGTTTGTTAGTGTTCGAATATTTTTTGTCCAGATGTGATTTAATAAAAAAAAGGACTGAGTATCGATATCTGAAACCGATATCTACTCTCCCACGACAGATTTTGATGTCCAACCCTTTGGTCCTGATAGATCCATAATCCGAATTCAATGCATTTGTTAGGTGATATCTCTCTATTCATTTCAATTTATTCTAACCACGCTTGATCGTTATTGGGGAAATATGGCTATTCACATCACGTTTTTATCTTTTCTTCATGTAGGGTGTTCCCCTTTTACTACTGATATATAATGCGGTACAATGTAACGCGAGAATGATCTCTCATAACCCTTTCTCTTTGATTTCATGCTACATCATGCTTTATCGGTCATTTTCCCGTACCAATAGGGCGAGTTTGAACATTGCTGGCTACAGATCCCGTCCCCTTTTAGCATCGCTCGTAGATGAAAGCTTTTAACGGGAAACAGCCCGTATCAGTTTACTCAATTGACGGCTTTATTTATCATTCTACTTTGAACATATTTATTGCTACCGGAGAACACTCATTATGATTTTAAACGTACGCTTGCATGCAGGATATTTATTATTATAAAAGGTCGAATGTTTGTGAATGTGATTCACATTTTTAATTTACATTTTTAATTTGTCATTTATTTGCGTTTGTTAGTTAGTGATCAGTTTGTTTTCATTTTAATTAATTCCATCACTATCATGATGGCGTTGAATATAGTGATGGAATATTTGGCCCGAATTCTGTATTACATTCTATTCCATCAATTGTAAAAAAAAAAAAAAACGACTAACAAGAGGAAAGATTAATACTGATTTTGATGACCACTCGTCTAGATTGTATTCCTCGGAAATTTAGAAAGAACACTTGACTTATATAATTGATACTAGACGGTACCATTTTTCATTTATTACCTGCGAAACAAGAATAACAAATTGCAATAAATAGTGTGTTCTATGAACACAATAAATATCTATTGCTAGTCTGGCAAGATGTCTCACTTTTCTTTTATTAGATCAAGAGAAAAGTAATTTTAGCTAAATGTTTTCTTTGAACTTCTATTTTAGTAAGAGTTTGTGCTATCATAAGGCCGGCTAAATATAAAACGAGCGTATGAACTTTAATATGAAAATAAATTTATTTTCAATGTAACGTTTATTCATTATCAATCTGCTGTATGATATGAAGTTTTGGAACAATTTATTTATTCAAGTCAAGTATCAATTTTTACCATTGGGTCTCTCCTGACAATTTTATTTAATTTCTGTGTATGTATGTATGTATGTATGTATGTATGTATGTATGTATGTATGTATGTATGTATAGAGTTCTAGACATATAGGCCTACATTTTGCCATCGCTGGTGACTCACTGGCGCCATAGTTAGTGAGCAATAAGAGGCCGCAGTTGTCAGTCGCCTAATTTCCCCATTTATTGCTGACAATTGGAGAGAGAGAGAGAGAGAGAGAGAGGAGAGAGAGAGAGAGAGATTGTCGTCATTGCTTAAATAGGCTACTCTTGCCAGAATGGGAATATGAACTACTGATGTCTTTATTAGAGTAACCAAGTGAAGTGGGTCAAACCGACGGTAATTTTGATGCTTGTGATTGTGGATTGGTAGTGAATTCTGGCTGCTTGCCAGTGAAACGTAGACATACCTAGAAAAGCCTCTCTCTCTCTCTCTCTCTCTCTCTCTCTCTATATATATATATATATATATATAATATGATACACACTGTGTATATATATATATATATATACATATATATATATATATATATTTATATATATATATATATATATATACACAGTGTGTATCATATTTTTTTTTAAATCTGCCATGAGAAAAGATTTACCATTAATTGATAAGCAAACTAACAAACTTCATTACCGATTCCCTACGCATGTTAAAGATAGGGAAAGCAAATTTAAGTAAGAATGCCCAAGTGTCATATGTTGTGTGGCCCTCCTCCTAAGCCCACCCTAAACTTGCCCTCCCTCTCCCCCTCCCAAGGGAAAAAAAAAACAAGTTCCTGATGGTGAAATTCGAATCTTGTCTTTGCCGAGTCTTTTCTTAGATATTTACTTGACACTAATATCCTCATCTTACAAGGAGGACTGAGGGAAGGCTCGTGGGATTCAAGGACCTTAGGGTGAAGCACGGTCCTGATACCGTGGGTTGAAGGAACTGATGGTGAGGGGTGGATATGGGAGGTGGTGCCCTCTTTTGGGGGTGGGCTTTCCGTGGTAGACATTTCAGTAGAGACATAAAGTCAATGGTCTTGTGAAAGGTAAATCAAATTACCCCTCATGTTTTCCTGAGGGTTTAAGTTCTTTTATTGAGGTTATAAACAGGAACCTGTAAAAGGGATATTATGATATTTACGTAGGACTGAGTGGGAGATACCTTAACGTGGTGAAAGGATTTGTGTATTTCCATGCTCAACAGAGCTGTAATAGTCAGGGCCGCCCCTAGGTGTTTATATATACATACATATATATATATATATATATATATACATATATATATATATATATATATATAAAGTATCCCACCATCACCAATTCGCAGTGACCATCGTGGGGATGAAAACTGGCCAAACGTAAGACATTAATAAGGACACGTATGAGGCCTTTGTCCTGCAGTGGACTAGAAACGGTTGCATTTGTTGTTGTTGTTGCTGTTCAGGATATAGTTATTTCATTCTTAGTGTAGGTACGGTTTAATTGAAATAGTTTGATTTGAATAATCTGATGATAATTTAGCATAAAAAGATACATACATTTAAAATATTTCGTTATTTTATTTAGCATTTACTTCAAGTGAAATATAATCACGCATTTATTAATTCTCAATACGGGTTATTTGCACAAGCATGCATATATTTGAGGTTTAGAATCTTTGTTCCGAATCTGGTTTCCTCTGTCCAAGTATTTATTAATAGAAATGGTAATGTGATGCCCATATGTTACTATAGAAGCAGAAGAAATTGTGAGGTCCACCACAAAAGAAATAGACAGCTACAACTCTGTATATAGGAGAAATTGAGAATATTTTTATAATTTCACCTTCGTTTTGTTTTTCCGATATGTGAAAGTTTTCTAAAATTCACATATCACTTCTTTAAATTGACTAAATTAACTATCATCTCTCTCTCTCTCTCTCTCTCTCTCTCTCTCCTCCCCTCTCTCTCTCTCTCTCGTCTCTCTCTCTCTCTCTCTCTCTGTGAAGAACAAGGTATTCTGTGGAAGCTTGATTTGTAAGTTGATGGGAATTTTAAACTTATACCGTGTAAGTGGTGGTAAGAATTATTGCATTAATAATTAATTCTTGATTATTAACCATGCTTCTCTCTTTCCAGTACACCGGGTCCTTCACTGTCGTTGGACCTGATCAGGCATCGAGAACGGAGTACGTCAGAAATAAGCTCAACCAAATGAGGGTAAGTATTCATGATTTTTTTTTTTATTGCTTCTGAAGACGTTTTGCTTGCAACTGATTGTTTTTAAATTGGCTCTTTATTAAGATAGAAAGTATTGTCTAGGATAAACGATTGACGTTTGGATAGGCGAATGCCAATTTTATTGTCTTGGGAATAACGTGAATTGTAAGAGATTTAGGACTTCCGTGGTGACATTTTTGTGTCGTATAATTGAGGTTTTAAAGATTTTTGGATTATTATGACTTTAAAATATGTTATATATTACTTATGATTTACTCCGTTTAGCGCTCATTGTCTGAAAATCATTTAAAAGGTATTGGAATTGGGATATTGTTGCTCTGCGTGTTTTATTTTTATTAAATTTCTTTTTTTTTTTGGGGGGGGGTCACATTTTTTATTTTCTAGTACCACGTTGATAACCCTGAATGGAAGTCACCCATCTTATGTTTGTCATTTTGGCTATTTGTCAGTGTGTGGTGATGTTTTCTATTTGTCTGTCCGAGGGTGATTTGGTTAAATATCTTTCTGAGTTGATTTTGGATATTTTTGTCTGTGGGCTGATTTTCGCTATTTGTCTGTCTGAGGTGATTTTGTCTATTTGACTGCCTAAGGTGATTTTGGCTATTTGACTGCCTAAGGTTGATTTTGGCTATTTGTCTGTTTAAAGTACAACAAAAATGTTTCCTGAAGAATGATTTTTCAGTTACTGGCTTATTTAGCTTGGCGTACATATCAGTGTTTTTGTTATAAAAAGAAACATGTGCTGTGTAAGAACTTAATTAAAAACTATAGGCAATTATCAGTGATCAGGTTTGAAAACCCGATTATGATACAGGTAGTGGTTAACAGTATTAATGAATATTTAATTTTTTGAAGGCCAGTTAATTCTGAATTAATTTTAATGTTTAATGTCAAATCTCTAATTCAATTTAGGACTTGTGAAATGTAATTCTCCTTTTTGGGGGGGTATTAAGAAAGAGAATCTTAGATACTTGATGGAACCAACAAAGACATGATAGATGCTGAGGGAAATTTAAAATTATGAATTTTCATTTGATCAGTGTTGAAAACAAGGGGAAGTGTAAGGGAAATACATTTTATTATAATTTTTGAAACCCTTGAACCTAGACATTCTTCACTTTTTATAATTTTGTTATGGCAATGTTGATCCTATTTTAGTTGCCTATATTTTTGTTATATTTTGATTAATTTTGAATACCTATAGCCAAAGTTATTTAGTAACGTCAGTGCACCTGATGGAGTGCATTATAGACTAATACTACTTAAGGACCCTATCGTTGTCCATTTGACCCCAAAATACAATTTTTTAGGGTTAATTCTAATTGTCATGCCTTCTTCATCATGGGACTCAATACTACATAGTATTTTAGAAGTTTTATTCCAGCTATGACCAAGTTGTGGAATGATCTTCAAAGGAATGATCTTCCAAAGTGGGTAGTTGAATCAGAACTTCAAAAGTTCAAACTTGCAGCAAATGTTTTTATGTTGAACAGGCTGACATAAGTTTTTAATATATTTTATTTTAATTGTTCATTACTTCTCATATAGTTTATTTATTTCTTTATTTACACTCCTCACTTTGATGTTTTTCCTTGTTGAAGCCCTTGGACATAATTATCGGCATCCTGCTTTTCCAATTAGGGGTGTATCTTAGCCAGTAATAATAATAATACTATTCATAGGTTCCCCTTGTTTTTTTTATCTTGCTGTCAAAATACAATAACTTTTACTTCATATTGTACCTGCGAGGTTTTCTCCCCGTTGAAACTTAGCACTGAATGGTCTGCCACAACACTTGATCATATATACATACTCGTAGTTATT
>NC_090763.1:59723710-59767276 GCF_036898095.1 Palaemon carinicauda
AGAGAGAGAGAGAGAGAGAGATGACTCGTTATATTGTATGATGATTACAATGTCGTCAGTGAGAGAGAGAGAGAGAGAGAGAGAGAGAGAGAGAGAGACATGAATCGTTATATTGTCTGATCATTACAATGATGTGAGAGAGAGAGAGAGAGAGAGAGAGAGAGAGATTTGAGTTATATTTGATGTTAGTGAACAATGCGAAAAGAAAATTAATAAAATACTTGTATTATTTTCTCACACATACGCAAAATAATTAGGATAAATTGTCAATTTTTTTAAAGATTCTTAAGAGATATATTATGCAGATTAAACAGATTTTTACGAGGCATCCTAACGCAACCCTGCTCTCCTTCATACCTCCCTTTCCTAACAATCCCTCGCCCATTCTGTAAACTACGCATTTTTTTTTTTTTTTTATAAAGAAAGAAGGAAAAAATTGATGGAAAGAGATTTTAACGTAAGCGGCTACAGGATGTTGCTAATGGATGCCAAGCTGAATATTAATGGCGAGAAATTGACGGATGATAAATTTGGTCCGCAAAGGAAAAAAAATCTGCTAATATCAGGATGGGATTTTTATTTTAGGGCAGACAGACAGATAAGACATCAGGATGACATTTTTGACGGACATCAAAATCGAATTTTTTATACAGACGGAGAAAGACAGACATCAGGATTTATATATATATATATATATATATATATATATATATATATATATATAGAGAGAGAGAGAGAGAGAGAGAGAGAGAGAGAGAGAGAGAGAGAGAGAGAGAGAGAGAGAGAGAGAGAGAGAGAGAGAGAGACACACACACGTGAAGATGATGGCATTTTTTGACTGACAGACAGACAGACAGACCTATGAAGCAAAGACTGATGAACTTAGAAGATATTTTATTCGTGTGTGTGTGTATGTTTGTGGTTTAGTTTTAATGTTAAATGTTAATATGGTCAGTCATAAAATGGCTGCTCTCCCTCAGAGCGTTAATATTGCGATGGAAATATGAACATATTGGCCCGTACATAAATTATGCTTGTGCATGGAGTTTGCCTGTCAATGGTTGTTAATATTTGACCAATCTTGTGCTTTCAGTATTGTGAAGATTTTATTAAAGCATCACTTTGCTAACACATTTTCTTGTTTAAAAATATTATCTTCACGTTGTTAATAATAGTGATGATGGTTATGATGATAATAATTAGGATGATAGCAATGCCAACTATGAAAAATATTATGATAATGATACTGATAATAATGATGGTAATGTTAAGAACGTTAATAATATTGATATATCAGAGATTCAATTTGAAGTCAAAGTTTCAGTACTACTGTACAGATTATAATGTAACCGAATGAAACAACTTCTTATGGGAAGAGTTTCTTCATAAAATTATATCATCCGACATTTAAAGTTTTGTGAATGTTTCAATTTCCAACGGGTCATTTCATTGAACGTTCCGCGATTTTAGTTATTCAGTTTTAGCATTATTTATACCAGGTTAGCTGTCAATATTAACGTTGCATGAATTAGGTTAGGTATCAATTTTAACATTCCATGAATCAGGTAGCTACAAATATCAACATTGCATGTATAAGGCTAGGTATGAGTTTTAACATGCCATGAATCAGGTTAGCTACCAATATTGACATTGCATGAATCAGGTTAGGTCTCTATTTTAACATTCCATGAATCAGGTTAGCTACCAATATTGACATTGCATGAATCAGGTTAGGTCTCAATTTTAACATTCCATGAATCAGGTTAGCTATCAATATTGACGTTGCATAAATCAGGTTAGGTATCAATTTTAACATTGCATGAATCAGATTAGCTACCAATATTGATATTGCATGAATCAGGTTAGGTATCAATTTTAACATTCCATGAGTCAGGTTAGCTATCAATTTAACTTTTCATAAATCAGGGTAGCTCAATTTTAACATTACATGAATCAGGGTAGCTGTTAATTTTAACATTGCATGATTCAGGTTAGCTAGCAATTTTAACATTGCATGAATCAGGTTACCACCTATCAATTATAACATTCCGTGAATAAGGTTAGCTATCAATTTAACATTGCATGAATCAGGGTAGCTCAATTTCAACATTACATGAACCAGGGTAGCTATCAATTTTAACATTGCATGAATCAGGTTACTTAACATTGCATGAATAAAGTTAGCCATCAATTTTAAAATTGCATGAATTAAATCAGCTATTAATTTTAACATTGCATGAATCAAGTTATTTATCCATTTTAACATTGCATGATTCAGGTTAGTTATCAATTTTAACATGACATGAATCAGGTTAGCTATCAGTTTTAACATTACATGAATAAGGTGAGCTATCAATCTTAACTTTGCATGAATCAGGTTAGGTATAAATTTTAATATTGTATGACTCAGGTTAGTCATCAATTTTAACATTACATGAATCAGGTTAGCCATCAATTTTAACATGGCACGAATCAGGTTAGTCATCAATTTTAATATTGCATGAATCAAGGTGGCTATCAATTTTCACATTGCATGAACCTTTGTAAGAATTCTTCGTTGGATTTCCATCTTTCATTATATTTAACATATCTGTAAAAAAGTCCCTTCAAAATAGCTCATGATTAATTTGATTATATATTATCGGCCATCTCGGCATATTATTGACTTTCATACACTGTTCAAAAAACAGGTAATTTTAATGAGAAATTCTCCGTAAAAATATAATGTTTTCAGCCATATTTCAGTAAAATACATGTGGACGTAATTTTACCATACTTTGTTATATTTTACTGGTTGGTGACCCTAATATCACTCCTTTACGTCAATGTAACCGTTTTTAAAACGCTGAGAATCCTGGAATAAATGTTGCCAGATATTTAACGTTTTTTTAATGCAAATTTTTAACGGTGTATGATATATTCACTAACAAACGGCCATTGAGAGCAAGGGCCAACGGTAGCTGAACCTACTACAAGACCAACACAAATAATCCAGGTTACTTATTTGAATACTATTTCTTGTCTTATTTTGATATAGATTTTTTAACTCTGGCAACGAAGTTGGAAGGAGGTTATGTTTTCGCCCCAGTTTGTGTTTGTTTGCGTGTATTTGTTTGTGAACAGCTTTCTGGCCACAATTTTAATCGTAGAGTAATGAAACATGCAGGGATTAACTGTAATGTAAAAAGTTGAATGATAAAATTTTGGAAGGTCAAGGTCACTGTCAAGCAAAATGTCCAAGTCATGTAATCAGCCATAACTTTGGACATCGCTGTCACAGAGACTTCAAACTTTGTGCTTATATGAGAGTAGGAAAATCGAAGGCAATTGAAATATATTAAGGTCAAGGTCAAGGAATAAGCTGCCGCGTCGGAAGTCTGCGCTCTACTGAGTGCCCCTCTAGTTAGAATTGTGCTTCATCAAAGATATTTCAAATAAATTTTGTCTTAAATGTGCATTCTTTTTTTTTCCGACTACATATATGCTTTATATTTATATTTTCACCATATCCTTTCACCTTTTATTGGGAATAATGAATCTTTTTTATACTACATCTCATTTTTTATCGAACAGCGATTACAATTGTTTTTTTGCTCGTCGCCAACCGCTATTTCAAGGGTATTTTTTATTGTTCATCACGTATCCTCCTCGGGTAAAATTTGTTCAAATTTGTTCAATGGAAAGACCCTGCCACCTTGCACGGAAGGTTATTAGGAAACTGGAAAATTATTAGCATCGTTAAAAACACCATTATCTCTAATAGTAACTGAGTGAAGATTGACAAAACTTAAGAAAAGCCTTGCATATTCAAATTTGTCCAAGTCTTTGCCCACGGGGATCACCTGCACAGTAGGAGTTCAGAGATTTACTCAAAAATATGTTTTAAGAAGATATTTCCTTTTCAAGAACACGTAGTCTAAAATGATCAAAATTATTATGTAGAAGTAATCATTCAAGTTTTCCAAATCATTACACTCCAAGGATAGGGTAGGGGTGTAAAAGATATCCAGTGTTGTAATAATAGATCCGGCAAAGGACTATATTCTCAATGAAAGTTTTATTTGTTTAGTGTGTACAAAGTTGTTTATGTATTGCCAGCGGAGGTTTGAGCAGGGTATCAATTGCGATAATTTTTCAAGACTTAGATTTCAATTAAATAAGGTAAAATCTTCAAGAAATTCAAGACACTAAACTTTCAAACTAGTTTAGAAAAAAAGTTTCTTGATTATTTACCGGGGATGTTCGAATCCTGGCCATGATGTTTGGACGATGATCCATATAGAGGTTGAGAGTCATTGCAATTTATAAGGTAAAGTTGGTTGCCTTGATTGAGAACTTGGGGATCCAGGTGAAAACTAGGTGATTCAAGTAAGGACTATATTCAAGTGGGATCTAGGTGATTCAAGTAAGGACTGCATTCAAGTGGGGTTTAGGTGATTCAAGTAAGGACTACATTCAAGTGGGATCTAGGTGATTCAAGTAAGGACTACATTCAAGTGGGATCTAGGTGATTCAAGTAAGGACTACATTCAAGTGGGATCTAGGTGATTCAAGTAAGGACTATATGCAAGTGGGATCTAGGTGATTCAAGTAAGGACTGCATTCAAGTGGGGTTTAGGTGATTCAAGTAAGGACTACATTCAAGTGGGATCTAGGTGATTCAAGTAAGGACTACATTCAAGTGGGATCTAGGTGATTCAAGTAAGGACTACATTCAAGTGGGATCTAGGTGATTCAAGTAAGGACTACATTCAAGTGGGATCTAGGTGATTCAAGTAAGGACTACATTCAAGTGGGATCTAGGTGATTCAAGTAAGGACTGCATTCAAGTGGGGTTTAGGTGATTCAAGTAAGGACTATATTCAAGTGGGATCTAGGTGATTCAAGTAAAGACTACATTCAAGTGGGATCTAGGTGATTCAAGTAAAGACTACATTCAAGTGGGATCTAGGTGATTCAAGTAAGGACTATATTCAAGTGGTATCTACGTGATTCAAGTAAGGACTATATTCAAGTGGTATCTACGTGATTCAAGTAAGGACTATATTCAAGTGGTATCTAGATGACTCAAGTAAGGACTATATTCAAGTAGGATCTAGGTGATTCAAGTAAGGACTATATTCAAGTAGGATCTAGGTGATTCAAGTAAGGACTATATTCAAGTGGGATCTAGATGATTCAAGTAAGGACTGCATTCAAGTGGGATCTAGATGATTCAAGTAAGTACTATATTCAAGTGGGATCTAGATGATTCAAGTAATGACTATAATCAAGTGGGATCTAGGTGATTCAAGTAAGGACTATATTCAAGTAGGATCTAGGTGATTCGAATGAGTTAGGGACTACAACGAGAGCTAGGTAAATCCAGGACCCACAAAGAGAATTAGGCGATGCACGTAAGGAACGCACCTCTAGCTGTAGGTCTTTGAGTTAAATGACTCGGGCGAGGCTTATCACCCGTGGCCCTCTTGTTATTGTCCTGCACAGTTACCAAAATGCAGTAGTGAGCGTTAAATGATTAATACGAAAGATGTTCTTTATGGACACTTGTAAAGATGGATGAAAGTTACAAAGCAGTCGTATTATTATTATTATTATTATTATTATTATTATTATTATTATTATTATTATTATTATTATTATTATTGGGTAAGCTACAACCCTAATTAGAAAAATAAGATGGTGCAAGCCCATGGGCTCCAATAAGGTAATTTATTATCATTATTATTATTATTATTATTATTATTATTATTATTATTATTATTATTGTTATTATGGTATTAATAGTACAAGTATTAGTTGTTTACTCTTGTGGAACTATCCAATTATTCAGAAACTACTAGAAAGATACAGTAATTATTCTATAGAATTAGAATGTTCATAGGAAACACTAAGTATGCAAGAGTAAAAAGAGAATAATATTACGGAAATAGAAAGTGTGCGCAAATTAAGTAAAAGCATAAAAACAGCATAAACTAGAAAAATGGAATTGTGCTTGCGTTTCTGCATTCAACACCCCTTCTGAATGTTATAATCCAGTCATTCGGAAACTGCGCGATAAGATAACCATTCGTGAATGCACATCGTAGACAGATGCGGAACAGAATGAAAGACTTGTGTAATTCACTGGCGCTACCATACTTGTATAACGCGTTTCTTATCGTTGAATTGACAGGCGCTTTTGTTTCCGTCAAAATGGGCCTTTTTGCACTGCGCATGCGTACGAAGGGTCGGTGTTGCTAAGTGACGTGTCTGGTCTCGGGGGTGTTTGCTCTGCGGGGGCGAAATCTGTTATTTGCTTCCATTGTTTAATTTGAATGGTCATTGGCCTTTTTATGCGTTGAAACAAAAGGTGTCATTAGGGAGCGACATTGATTACTCGCGTCTGTTTGCGGGATATGCAATATATATTAAATCCGCAGTCTTTTGATGTAATTCAATTAGGGTGTTAATTAAATCCCGAATGCGCATTGATTATCATCAAACGTAGTTTGCTTCCCGTCCTTCAGGGACAAACTCTGGAGGGGAAAATACTAAAAAAAATCCAATTAATTAGCAGAGATCGGGTCTTAATTAAGACTTCTGAGGTCGGACCTCTACCCCTGAGGCTGATATGCCGATGACAAAAAGCATCTGCTCCCGACTCTGTCGCTTAAGAAAAATACCCAGACATTTCAGATGGTTTGGGCATCAAAGGGTTGGGTTTTAGATGAGCGTACCCTGGCAGCCGAGCACGGCCGGAAGCCCCGTTTTCTTTTTGTTCATTTTCAAAGCGGTTGGACACTAGAAATTACCCTTTTCCGAGAGTTGGACGGTGCCCGACGGCATATCTGATGTTTTTGCTTCTGTGGATTGCCCCGACAGAGGAAGATCGTTTTAATCCTTTGAGTGGTTGAAGATTGTTTTCATCCAATTTTCCTCTTACGGGTGTTCTCGGGATCAGCATTTACGGCAGCGATCGTTCTGTTTTTTAGCCAACTTCAAATTTGATAAATTATGGTGCATTGTTGGACGCGTGGTTATTTTTATGGGGCCATAGTATGGCTGTGACGACGTTGTTTTTCGTGTATCAATTGGTGTGTAAGTTTTTTTTTTTTTTAGCGAGAATAAAAAAAAAAAACTACAGAAAAAATCGCATGACCATGCTATACGAATAAAACATGTAAATCGTTATTTCTTAAGTAATTACTTTGATGGAGAGAGAGAGAGAGAGAGAGAGAGAGAGAGAGAGAGAGAGAGAGAGAGAGAGAGAGAGAGAGAGAGAGACGTGTATGATATTGATTATAACTTAATTATAATCAATAAAAGTAATATAAATCAATGTGCTCCGTCCATTCTAGTGCCATCCCATTTATTATATATAATTGGCTGAGCTCTTTAGATATAGATTTGTTAAAAACGTACTGCACGTGCGGGGAATACTTTCTGCTCCTCTGGTATAGATTTCTTGGTTGTGATATTTCCGTGGAAATAGATAATGAATATTTGAAATAGACAGTTAACATTGTTGGATTTTCATAAAGATAACTCTGCTGTCTCATTTACATTATTATTATTATTATTATTATTATTATTATTATTATTATTATTATTATTATTATTATTACTACTAGCTAAGCTACAACCCTAGTTGGAAAAGCAAGAGGCTATAAGCCCAAGGGCTCCAACAGGGAAAAAAGCCCAGTGAGGAAAGGAAATAAGGAAATAAATAAACAATACAAAAAGTAATAAAAAATTGAAATAGAATATTTTAAAAATATTAACACAATTAAAACAGATATATGATATATACACTATAAAAGGACTTATGTAAGCCTGTTCAACATAAAAACATTTGCTGCGAGTTTGAACTTTTGAAGTTCTAGGCTCGAATTTTGGTGGAAGAAGATTGGATGCCTCTCTTTCAGAATGACTACGACGTTATTCGTTTGAAATTTTAGCACATATACTTTCTTGGGTATAATTGTTAAAAGATATATTATATGTTATAGTTTTAGATATCTCATGGTAGTATTCCGGGTAAATAACTTTAGCTCTTCGGATATAGCTTTTTCATCGTTATTTGTTTTAGGGCTAGTTCTACGGATAAACTTGCTTTAGACTATTTGTTAGAGAGTAAGTGGCCACTTTACATGTGGACATCCCACATTGGAATTTGTGTTGGCAAGGTCGATTGCTTCGGATATTTTCGTATAATGGTGGAATGTAAGCAAAAATAGGTGTTTGTTTACAAGACTACTCTCTCCATTTACTCTCAAACTATATAGTCCTGCAGCTCTCCTCTTCTTGTACAGTAATTAGGTTCTTTGAATGCTGGGAAAGCAAAAAATGGCAAGATTGGATGATTGAGCAAGGGTGGAGGGGTTATTTAAAAAAAAAAAAAAAAACTGTTTTCTCCCTAATCGAACAGGAACTGGCATAGTCAACATTGTCAACCTAACAGAAGTTCGTGATGCCATTTTTGCTTTCCCAGCATTTAAGGAACCTAATTACTGTACAATGAGAGAAGAGCTGCAGGGCTGCATAATTTGGGAGTGAATGGAGAGCCTGGTCTTGTAAACAAATACCCAAAAATATTTTGAGCGACTAGGATGTATTTATGGGAAAATATTGCTGTATGTTTCAAGTAATAGGCTTTTACGGTGGAAATATGTTTTGTGCTCTGCAGGCACTCGAATTGTCGCTGACTTTAAATCATCAGCTTTAGACCGGCTTACAGCTCTTAAAACTAGGTAGCACGAATTATCAATTTGTTTTTAATGGAATGCTTGTATGATTTTAACACCGCTATCTGTACTGAATTTAGTCGATATTTGTAATTTTATTACTTGTAATCATGTATAACACACTTAATTCATTATAGTAATTTATCATTGGACAGTAATTATTTGATTTCTTTATTAAAACGGTTTTTTTCTTAGTCGGTAGAAGTTAAGCTCAGCAGTGAAGTCCAAGGGAATTGTGAATTAATCAATCTCTCTCTCTCTCTCTCTCTCTCTCTCTCTCTCTCTCTCTCTCTCTCTCTCTCTCTCGGACATCTGTTCAGTGCGGTCTAGTGATCTCATTGCCTACGTGGCTGAACATCCTCAGGAATTTTTAGCCAACACCTTCTGGGAAGATTTTCCTTGCCTTCATTCCTCTATTGAATATCATGCCATTCCATCGTTTTCGTATGCCGTCTTCATTTTTCTTCCTGTTCTTGCCCCCTCCCTCATTAGCTCTCTTCCCTAGTCACGCATACAGGTATTTTAATGGGGTCTTTGTCTAAATGCTTTTATGAGTAAATAATTATTTTGTATTCGTTAAGTGACCAGATGTACAAGTTGAACAGGCGGTGTTTGATTATTTTTTTTTTTTTCAAGTGGCGTGCATGTTTTCTCATTAAATTAATCTACTTGAGAGCAAAAATGGGCTCAATATATACTTAACTTTGCGTTTGCTTATTTTGTATTTCCTATTATGACCAAATTTACAAGTTGAACTGGAAATGTTTCTTTGGGAAAACTTTGTTTTTCAAGGTGGCTTGCTTTGTTTTCTTAGTTAATAAATATATTTGAGAGCGAAAACAATCTCAATATTTCCCTACTTTTTCATAATGATAAAAAAATAATTGAATAAAGATTGTAAGCTGCGAAATTACCTTTAGCGAAAATATGAAGGCATTTAGTCGTATGCATATTTAAATGCTCAAACAACTCTAGGGAAAATTTTGCATTTTGCTGAAGTATGAAGGATTTTAAACTATGGATGTGATTTTAACAGGAATATTTATTGGCTTATACGTATAAATTAACAATGAATTTTTTTTTTCAATTATTCTTCGTATCAGAAAGATCTCTACTTATTGAATAATGACCTGGGACTTTTAATAACGATCTCTACATATTGGGACTCTTAATAATGATCTCTACTGATTGGGACTTTTAATAACGACCTCTACTTATTGGGACTTTTAAAAATGATCTCTATTGATTGGGACTTTTAATAACGATCTCTACATATTGGGACTCTTGATAATGACCTCTACATATTGGGACTTTTAATAATGATCTCTACTGATTGGGACTTTTAATAACGATCTCTACTGATTGGGACTTTTAATAGTGACCTCTACATATTGGGACTCTTAATAAGGATCTCTACTGATTGGGACTTTTAATAACGATCTCTACATATTGGGACTCTTAATAATGATCCCTACTGATTGGGACTTTTAATAACGATCTCTACATACTGGGACTTTTAATAATGATCTCTACTGATTGCGAGTTTTAAAAACGATCTCTACTTATTAGGACTTTTAATAATGATCTCTACTGATTGGGACTTTAATAATGATCTCTACTGATTGAGACTTTTAATAATGATCTCTACATATTGGGACTCTTAATAATGATCTCTACTGATTGGGACTTCTAATGACGAAAGTATTGATATCAGTTGCCAAAATTATGAAATCATGATTTATTATTGTTCTATGCATTGATGACGATATTAACAAATTCTACGGTAATTTATTTTCTTGAAGAAATATGCTCACTTAAACCATATTTACTTTGAATTATGGTGTAAATAAGTATGTATAATTTGTATATAGGAATGTTCAATTGATTTGCCTATCACAGGAATGTATATTAGCAAATTTTTGGTGATAGTAAAGAAATTATATTATTTCAGAAATTGGCTTCGAGTCTTTCATACTTCTTGGTATTGTTTCATTTGATTTTCGACAAAGCCTGTGTAGGTGCTACACACAAAGCAACTTTAGGAAACTAATTAATTTCATCGGATGAAGCCCATACATTGGAGAGAGAGAGAGAGAGAGAGAGAGAGAGAGAGAGAGAGAGAGAGAGAGAGAGAGAGAGAGAGAGAGAGAGAGAGAGAGAGAGAGAACATTTTGTAAGAGCTTCTTATTGTGGCACTTGTGTGCATGAAGTTTTGTATAGGTTTGCACATGTATTTTTATAAATGGGATAATACTGTACATACTTCGCTGCGTATTTATTCTGAATGTGGTCACATAAATGTAAGTAATATGTGAAGGGTCCCCCCATTTATTTTTGTCTGGAAGCAAGCAGATGCATAATATCATAGAAACGATATAACTTATGCCTAATTAAAAAGAAATGTATTTATTCGGTAAACGTCATTGCCATGTATGTCCACCTTACTTTTGTGACGGACGTAGAGTCAGTATGAATCTGATTATGTATTAATGGTTCCCCTGAAGGATTTGATGGGATTGGGAAGCTGTAGCGACTGCTTGTAGTATATTATCGGACGAATCTTTCGTAGGGTAGGTGGCTGACTATCTTGTTGTTATACCAGATATCTAGCTTCATGCATTCCCATTAGAATAAGCTAGAGCAGGTTCCCAACCTTTTTGTCCATCTGTACCCCTTGGGCATTTTATAAATGCCCGTGTACCCCTAAAATTGAGAATGAAAAAGAGAAACAAGGAAATTGATACTGATATAGTTGTTATTCAATATCGATGCAGATTACCTCATTTATTGTTCAATACTGTCTATTCTCTCAGATGCAATGTACCCCCTAAAAAGGTAAAAAGTAAAAATGTACCACTGGGGGTACGTGTACCCCAGGTTGGAAACCCCTGATCTAGAGGTAAACTCTATAGTAGAAAAAGATTAGCTTCTCTCACTTGAGGATAAGCTGTATCCGTTTACAAAGCTTAAGATGTGTTACAAAATGAGTTTTTTTTTTTTTTTTTTTTTTTTTTTTTTTTTTTTTTTTTTTTTTTTTTTTTTTTGTACTGCATCTGCTTTCGATTCATATTAAGGTAAGGATGCAGCATAATTACTTTGTGGGAAGCTCTCTAGTGAAAAGCGATGGAACGTCCCTTGGAAAGAAAAGAGACAATTGAGAGTGATCCAAATACAGTGATGAAGGTAATAGTGACCTTTTAGCTGTCTTTATTTTTCTTGCCGAAGGTGGTCAGACCTAAAGCTTGTCGCTTGACAGCTCATAGTAACTGCTGGTCACTTTAGCTCTTTCTTAGACATGTGTTGTGGTGAAAGACAGTTGCAATTATATGATTCTATTTTATTCTAATTCATTACGAATATGACGGGTTTACATTAGCCACCCAGGCTTGTTTCAAGGTTTAAAGGCCGCTCATGAATGGCAGAGGCAAGGGACACTGACCATATATACATATGATCAGCACCCAAGCTAGGACCAAGGAGGGCCAGGCAGTGGCTTCTGATGACTATGCAGATAGACTTGTAGGTTCCTCCCATCCTTAGTTCACAAGGGTGGTGATGTAGGTTCCCCTCATCCTTAGCTCACAAGGGTGGTGAGGTTGATGCGACCAAAGGAACTAACGAGCTTAAGTGGGACTCGAACCTGAGTCTGGCGATCTCCAGGCAAGGACCTTAGCGATTAGGCTACCACCGCCAGAATGTTTGCGACTCCAGTGCATAGCAGCAACACTCATAATTAAGTGGGTTTGTTTTCCTTTGTGAGTAAATTTGCTGTATCTGAATCATGGTTTCCTAACGCAACGGGATTTCTCCTCAACCTACATTTTTAACATTTTATTTCATCCTTTTAAATCATATTTTTTATCAGATTTTGAAAATTAAGAGCTAAGGCATGCTTGATCAGAATCTTAAGAAATTGCGAAATTGTTAAATTCGGCATTGCATCGATTAAAATTAGATAAATTTCCATTAGATTTTTACTGAATGCTGAAAATTGTTTTTTATGGGAAATAACTTTAAAGATAAACTCGCATGGGGATGTTTTTTCATTCTTAGAAAATACTTGAAGACACATCATCATGGAGGCTATGATACTGTATAGTGAATACTCAAGGAAAAATAAGATAAAAAAAAACATCTGATAAAGTTTCAGAGTTAAAATTCCAGGTAGATAGCGAGCCCTAAGGCATGGTAATGAGATTTTAAGCAACCAAAACAATCATAAGTTTTAAACTGACATTATTTTTGGATGTCGATTAGCCTAAGTTCTTAATGTTAACGTATGAATTGGGATGCATATGCAAATATGTTCAGCACGCTAGGATTACTTAGTTATCATGCTTCATTAGAAAATTGATGTCATCAAAGTATTTATTTTTACAATTCATTTTTGTTTTTATTGTTTAAGTATGAAATGGGTTATTTACAGCGATTGAAAATTAATTCCTATCCGATACGAGTTATTACAAGATTTAAGGATCACGAATTCGACTGTAGCTGTTGGTAATACAATAATCTTTTTGTTTTGAGGTAGATATTTTTGAAAACTATTTTTACGCTACTGCAGCTTTAAATTTGGTACTGTATTTATTTTTCATGAATTTCGCAGAAATAAATCTGCCACAATTTTTGATCGGTCACCTGAACATTGTATTTTGAAAGTCACGTACAGAATTTCATTTCTGGTTGATTTAGTTGTCGGATGTTATAAAATTATCTTGCCTACCAGAGTCATGCGTTAAATCTATTCTTAAAATAACTCCAAGAAATAGTCATGAAATAGAAAATTTCGGATCACTTTTTTTTAAACTTTTGACCAAAGGAGAAAATGCTTACCATGCTAAAATTTTCATCTCCTCTATGTGATAAAGAGCAAGATTTGACTTTTCTGTCACGCTCAGGTGGGGAGGGAGTAGTCATACCCAGAGGAGAGGGGTTACACCGAGAGGTACAGTCACTCATATAAGTTGGTGGATGTCCAGGTGTTTAAGAGAGATTTCAATTTTAGCCCTTTCTGGACGACATGTATCTGGGAACGCGAAACCGGTCAAATACTCAATTACTAATAGTTGAATATTTGATCGGTTTCGCGCTCCCAGACACCTGTCGTCCAGTAAAGGCTGAAATGGAAATCTCTCTCAAACACCCAGACATCCACCAACTTATTTGGGTGACTGTACATTCGGACATCACACCTACAAATTGTTGAACCAGCGTGTTGTAGTTAGAAACGGTGAAGGGGGGGGGGGTTGAATCTGTCTTGTGTGAGCACATGTCTATATAAATATTTAGACGTCGTTTTTACGGCTCGAGTACACTATTATTAAGATAACATAGTTTTGCTATATCGGAGATTGTCATCTACTGTCATAAATTGTACTATTGATCTCCGTATGTGATATATCCGACCAGAGCTGTAGCTCATAGGGAATTTATTTATGATTTCTTGGAAAGGATATAAAGCAATATACATTAGTTAGTATATTCTATGTTGATATTCAATTCTAAAATATCCATATACTTCCCACTACCTAACTGCCAAGCCAAATAATGGATATTATCTGATGTGAATTCAAAATGGTTAATTAGCATTATCAAACCGTAGTTCTTTATTTTAATGAAATTATTGAATTTATTAATATTATTGAAATGATTAAAATTCATTATTATTATTAAAATTATTGAAATTATATTTATTTATTTATTATTATTATTATTATTATTATTATTATTATTATTATTATTATTATTATTATTATTATTATTATTATTATTATAAATACAAGCCAACTCTTATTGAATAGGAAAATGAATTTAGATTCTCAATGTTTTTCTTTTTATTTTGTATCATTTCACTGCCATTTCAATTAGGCTTTCATTTGATCTGTTGACCAGGGCCTTTGTCCGGTTGTTTTCGTCGTTAGCTCGCACAAGACCAAAGAGCAGCACGGTAAAGCTCCAGAGATTGGCGTCGTTAGACTGTGACGTCAGAATGTCTCTTGCAGTTAGAAATTGTTTATAACAATTTAGTTTCGTAATTTTCTTTTGGGAATTTCTAACGTTTTAATGTGTGTGTATATATATATATATATATATATATATATATATATATATATATATATATATATATATATATATATATATATATATATATATATATTTTTTATTTGTGTGTGGTTCTCATGTAGCTATGCAGCTTTAGATAGATCTATATATACACATACATGTATGTATAAGCATATAATTAGATACATATAAATGTGCACTTATATAGGTGTGTGTGTATATATATATATATATATCTATATATATATATATATATATATATATATATATATATATATATGTGTTGTGTGTGTGTGTGTGTGTGTGTGTGTATGTATATATATATATATATATATATATATATATATATATATATATATATATATATATATATATATATATATATATATATATGATTCAGTAGTTGAAGAATGATTATTACAGTGTCTTCACAGGGTTGTTAATTTTCTAAAACGATCCGTTATAAAGTGGGATTGTTGTCTAGTCTCCTCTCTCTCTCTCTCTCTCTCTCTCTCTCTCTCTCTCTCTCTCTCTCTCTCTCTCTCTCTCTCTCTCTCTCTCTCTATATATATATATATATATATACACTAATAATTCATGGAAGTGTGTGGGTGTAATTAAGGAGATTTATATATATTAGGGAAATGTACATGATAAATATGAGTAAATGAAATGAAAATTTACGCGTGTTTAAGGGTACCCTGGTTTAAAAGACTTTGAAAGATGTGTAGCTGATTTGTGCAGATATTTGAAGCTGACTTGTGAGACTTGGAGAGGCGTATAGAGAGAGATGGCATAGATCAAATTTCCTTAGAGCTTTGGAGACAATGCTTATGAGAACTTCCAAATACAGAGTTTCTGGGGGTTTTGAAAATGATATGTGGCAATGATTTTCCGCGTAACGGGGGGGGAGGGGGGGGGGAGACGCAGTGCTTACAGTTTCCGGAATTTTTTTAAAGAATTCATTATATAATAAAATAGCAACTTGTAAACTTTTAAATGTGTTGAGGACGTTTCCGTGAGGCTTAGTGAAGTTTTATGTGAATAACTTCAAGTTTTGGTATTTAGGCCACTGCGTCCGTGGATGAATTGGATGTTTAATGTTTTATTTAATTTTTGATTAATCCCGTCAGGAGAAATTAATTTTGAAAATTTTATTAGCATATGTATATGCTACTTTAAAACTGTAGTTCAATCGTTAAGCTACAAAAACTGAAACTCTTTAGATGGGGGGGGGGGTATGTTGAAAGGAATTTTCTATTTTTATATATTTTTATTATGCATTTTTATTTGTGTATTAATTTTCAAAGTACAGATACTCAGGCTGCACAAAAGCCTTAAAGTATTCCAATGTAGAAAGCTAATAGACAGCTGACATATTGATGAAAGATATCATACATATTTAATCACGTCTTAAATAATGGCAGACCTGCATCTTATAGGGAGCAAATGATGGAATGTTTTTTTTTTTTTTGGGGGGGGGGGTGATCAGATACTTTGACTCGAGTTGGGTACTCACGATGATTGCAGAGTAAATAAACAAGTGTAGCTATTGGATTCTTATTGGAAATATATTGCTGTTTTTATTGCTTGTTAGTTTCTATATGAAATATAATGATTGGCGCATGGTTTTCTAGGATTCTTTACAATTTTTGTATATGTGAGGCCTTCCTCCCGAGGTTATGATGTTCTATTTTCAAATCAAGTTTTTCATAAGGAAAAGAGTATAGATTCAATGGTTACACGCACACAAACACACACATATACTGTATACATATATATGTGTGTGTAACCATAGATTCTAAGCTCTTTTTCATATATATATATATATATATAATATATATAATATATATATAATATATATATATATACATACAGTATGTATGTAGTATATATGCTATATATATACATGTATATATCGATATGTATATATCTATATGTATAATATATATAAAATATATATATATATATACTGTATAATTACTGTACATAAATAAAGCATACATACATACGTACATTCAAGAATAATAAATGGTTCACTTAGAAAGAGAACGTCTATTGATGCATGATTACCTCTACCTTTCAGAGTTTTCTTATATAACATTATCTTCCGGAGTTTTCTTTAGCAAAGAAAAATCTTAAATAACCGAGTTATTTGTGGGTCCTTCTCCTGTCCATCATGATACCTTACAGCAGCATTATTTTTTTGGTCTTCGTTCTTTTGAGGACCCTTTTCTTATTTGCCTTATTTACCCTTCCCCTCTGTGTTCCGCTTTATCACCCCTCGTTCTCACTTCACTTGGTCCTTCTCTTCCCCTCTTATATCACTTCACGGCTACTCTCCTTCCCTCCTTCCCCTTCCCCGTCTTTCATCGCTCTCCTCCTCATTTCTTTCAACCCCAACTGTGTCTTATTTACAAAGCGTCAAATGCAAATATTAATTACATGCGAACGGCGTAGGTAACAGGTACCTTAATTTGGCGGTTTCTGGCGCTCCGTCTTGGGGAAGGTTTGGCTAGTTCTTATTTTCGCGAAGGCTGCCAAGTCTTCTTGGTACAATTCAAACGTATTTCTTTTGCCCTATAAATTTTCTTTCTGTATATTTAAGAATTTCTAAATGATTTGGTATCATTAGTTCTTCAAAGAACTTACGCTTCGTTGATTTTAGCTTGAGAATCTCCTTCTTCATTAAGTCTTATGTGATGTAGATATTATGAAGCCTTTACTATTTGCCGAAGGGATGAACGAAGTTGACTGTGGTATCGATAGTTCTCTTTATGAGAATCGAGCGATTGAAATCAATATTATGAATGACGTAATATTGTTAGACGGAGTTGGGGACGATGTAGTCTGGTCCAGGATTTAGGCTAAAGGTTCCTATTAAGAAACTCTTACGGTGGATTAACCGACTGATCTTTACAACTTGAAATATTTGGTTCAAGTAATACCTTCTAACAAGAAATATTTACACCTAAAAATTGACAAAAACATGAATTTTAAGACAGATTTTAACCACCGCCGCAAGTAACACAAAACTCTAGATTTTTTTTTTTCATTTAATAGTGTGATTTTCTAGGTTGAAATGTAACAACCTAACCTAGCCTAACCAAAATAAAATTAAGTTGACAGATGATGGAAGTCTTAACATGTGACGTTTGAGAGAAGCCATTGATGAAACTGGTAGACTGGATTTAAGACTCGATCCGCAGGCATACATTCACTGCAAGTTAATTTTTATTTTATATTAACTTTTACAATCATTAATTATTATTATGCTAGACGATATTAACTTTAGTAAGAAAATACTGCGTTGGTTTTCAAGTTTAATACAATTAGAGATATCTCATTCAGTTTTTAAGTATTATAAGTTTATATGAGATTGAAACACTTCCCTTTTAATCTGTAGATTTATTTTAAGAAAACTTGTAAGGCGATAGATTATATTTCATGTTCTAAATAAGCAACAAAGTAGGTTTGTTTTAATTTTGTAATTATCAGAACAAAATCCATTCTTTGATGTTTTCCTCCGCAATGTTTAACAATTTTCGGCAATTGAATATTATTACCATCTATATTTTGAATTTATTACCATTTAAATCTATATTTTATATATTAATCAAAGAAAAATTTGCCTTTTGAACTTTAGCTGAATCGGCAGTTTTCACCCCAAAAGTGCCTTAAATTACTGTGTTTACGAAAAATTACCATGACATTTGCAAGGTATATACTGTAGAGAAACTATACATGTCTAATTATAGCTAAAAACAATATATATATATATATATATATATATATATATATATATATATATATATATATATATATATATATATATATATATGTGTGTGTGTGTGTGTGTGTGTGTGTGTGTGTGTGTGTGTGTGTGGATATACATTTCCACCCTTTATGGCATACTACCAGTGAAATTTATAAATTATTTAAATACTCTCCAAATTTTATAAATATATGTTATCACAAAACCCCATTAATTAGAGAATAAGTCAAATTTTATTTACATAAAATCTTCAATTCATATTTTTCTATTCACGTTTCCGAGAGCTTAAACCAAGCAAATCTGCACCATTGTCACCCGCGGAAACGTATCGTTGTATATGTATTCAAAAAAATTAATCTCTTTATGTACGAGGTCCTTGATCCTCTTATGTTGCAGCGTGTAGAAGCAGAAAACGTTCGTCTGAGAAGGGACAGGTGCTGCGACCAGTTAACTGTGTATTGGCCATCGGATAAAAACGTTTGCCGTGAAAATACTCGTGGTTTCCATGTGGATTAAGAGAGAGAGAGAGAGAGAGAGAGAGAGAGAGAGAGAGAGAGAGGAGAGAGAGAGAGAGAGAGAGAGAGAGTCTTTTGAATGGTGACACACCTGTTTGATGAGGGATAGCTCGTCGAACCATCAGATAGAAACGTTTTCGTTGAGAATACTCATGGTTTAAATGAGGAGAGAGAGGAGAGAGAGAGAGAGAGAGAGAGAGAGAGAGAGAGAGAAGAGAGAGAGAGAGAGAGAGAGAGAGAAATTATAAACACCTTAAGTAATTATTTCTTGTTTTGCATAATCCTCAGTCCATAAATGATGAAATGTGCAAATGAGTTTGAATTAAGAACTACTTGAACATACACATACACTCACACACACTCGCGTGGTATCTTGAATGTGTATGAATTTATGTGTAGGCTACAGTAAATATGCTATCTTGCGGTTAATAGACTGGCTTCACTGATGATCCAACTGTACATGGTGGGGACTGAGTTAGAATTGAGTCGCTGTAACTGATGAGGAAGAGTGGATATAGTTTCCCAATCTTATACCAAAAATAATAGAAGATAGAAATAAAATTGATGATGTAATGCCCTCCATTCGTTCTTTAGGGGAAAAATTAGTTCATCCATAGGTCTATCTATATTTATTTATATCTTTAAATATGTGTATGTGTGCCTGCCTATATATATATATATATATATATATATATATATATATATATATATATATATATATATATATATTTATATATATATATATATATATATATATATATATATATATATATATATATATATATATATATGCATATATATAAAATATCTTCGCTGTTTCTTATTAGTCATTGCACGCACATTGTCTCAGAGTTGATAACATCTCATATCCCCCCCCCCCCCATTTTCTAAGGTTGAGTTTAAAACATTCATTGGAATGGAATATATTTTCTTTATTTGCATGTGCGTATGGATGTACAAAAACAGTTAAATCCTTTGACGCAAAATACATTAATCTAATTTTAATGATTTTTTTCTCTTATAACCAAAATTGTAATAATCCCCGTTATCAACCAATCCAACTATGCATTGTTACCATTAAAGTCAGCAGGGGCAGCAATTCCGTGAAAAAGACAAGAAGATAAAAAGTGCTGAGCGGTCGACCTCCGAAAACCAAATCCAGACTTCAGAGGCAATTAATGTAATTTCATTAGAGCGTAACATATTAATGACTCCAAAAGTTAAGCCTCCGAGGCCAATTGATCCATAGTTTGCTAAACTCTGCCTCGCCGCCTACGTTGGGAACCGGTTTATGCCGCCAGGGTTATGTGTGCAAATATATTTCTGTAACACACAAAGACGAACATACACACAAATATATATATATATATATATATATATATATATATATATATATATATATATATATATATATATATATATATATACAGTATATATATATATATATATATATATATATATATATATTTATATATATATAAATATAGATAGATATAAATATATATATATATATATATATATAAATATATAATATATATATATATATATATATATAAATAGATAGAATAAATATATATATATATATATATATATATATATATATATATATGTATATATATATAAAATATATATATATGTATGTATGTGTGTTATATATATATAGTATATATATATATATATATATATATATATATATATATATATATATATATATATATATATTATATATATCAGTTTAGTGAGATCGGTCTTACTGTATGAACATGAGTCGTGGTATGACAATGAAAGAATAGCCCATAGATTTTGTAGATTTGAGAACAAAGCCCTCAGAATAATATTGTGGATGAAATGACTGGACAGGATTAGAAATGAAACTAAAAGAGAGATTACTCGACTTCTATATGTGGACGAAAACATGGTAAGGGGTAGATGCAGATGGTTTGGTCATGCTCCCTCACACTCCCCAAGAGAGATTAGTCCACCAAGCATTTAGTTAGGCTCCACAGAGTGGGAAGATCCAGGCCTACATGGCTGAGGACTATGAAGCGTTAAGTAGGAGAAGATGTAAGGAGAAGTATTGAATTAAAATCTCAAGATAGAAACGACTGGTGAAACCTAACGGAGGCCCTTCGACTCAGTACGTGTAGGAGGATATATATATATATATATATATATATATATATATATATATATATATATATATATATATATATATATATATATGTATGTTATATATGTATATATATATATATATATATATATATATATATATATATATATATATATATATGTGTGTGTGTGTGTTGTGTGTGTATGTTTGTTTGTTTGTGAGTGTGTGTGTGTGTGTGTAGTATATATGGTCGTGTTGGTCTTGTGTATACACACAGACATGCGAGGTTTTATGGTCATATGGGATGCATATGTTACGAATAAAACGCATTATATTGGAATTCTTTATTAAGCAGGGATATTTATAACAGAATTTTCTTGTTATTTCGAGATTGGATTATAAATAAGTAATGTCTTTCCTCGAGAAGGAATGAAACTGGAATATTTTATTATTATCTTATTTTAATATTTACTTATATTATGATAATGCTCTGACATTTCGTCGGGCTGGTCTTGTGTCGAACGGACTATGGTAACATTATATAAAAGGTTTATTGATATTTAAGAAATGAATATCTTGTGGAATCCTTTTTACAGTATGTCTATTTTGATACATCTATCGTATATAGTTGAAACTTATAATATTGTTTTTATTTGAAAAGGAATTGAGTGTGCTGATCATCATAAACCATAGTATTTATTTGTAAATTAAATCTACTTAGGATGATGTCGATATACTTTGAATAGAGATAAAACAAGGTGATCTGTACCTAAAGGCATTGGATTAGAGTCGTCTTTACAATTGTCTTTATTTGATAATAAATCCCTGTTTTATGATCAGGAAAATAGGCGGTATAACCTTTGAATTAGAATATTTTATAAGAAAATATATCATATACCCGGAATAAAAAGGATTGTAAAGACTTGCCTCTATTATATATTATTCATTCAATTAATATAGATGCTAAAAATAAGGATAAAGTTCCCCACTCTTTTTTCTTCATCAAATAGAAGAAATGCTTTAAACTGCAGGTTTTCCACACGCATTTGGTTCGTCCCACTCATAAAGGAATTTAGTTTTTCCCTCACTTAAAATGAATTGCTAAGGCTTGGCTTTCCGACACACGCAACTTTTTTCCATCCAATCGAACGAATTGGTTAAAACTATTTCCCCTCTATTTATCTTGTAAAGAAGACACCCCCCCCCCTCCCCCCATCCAATATTCCCGCCTCTGGCACCTTGGCCAATTTGAAACCCTTTCGTCGACCGACTACTTATTCATCTCTCGCCCGACGATTTACCGAAACTTGGAACAGCTCTCCTGAATTTATGGGTCTTCTTTCCGCCGCTGCTGCTTTTATTGCGATGGCTACTCGGACGCTGCAAGCTGTATATCCTTCTATTCCCGCTTCGTTCGAGCAGCGGGTCGTTTGTATGGTAACGGTATTATTACGAGTCTGCTCTCAACGTGTGAAGATGATGTCGAGGCGATCTGATGTTAGGGTCTGAGCTCTTGCAATTACCAAGATTATTATTAGCTCGTATCTCTCTCTCTCTCTCTCTCTCTCTCTCTCTCTCTCTCTCTCTCTCTCTCTCTCTCTCTCTCTCATACGGAGAAGGGAGATTCCCCCTTCGCTTTCCACTCGAGACTTATGAATACCGATTACGGTAAGGGGATGTTTATTGCACTACAAGATACGTTGCATGCAATTGTTTCTTCTATTACCCGTGTTCGTCTTCCAATCGACATTGTTAATATTTCTCTATACATCAGTTGTTGTTGCAATGAGAAACTGGCAGACTTGTGCACAGTTGGTCTCGCAGATTTTATTGAATTGCCAGAAATAATCGAATAATTCAACGCAGTTATGATTTTGTGGAATATTCATTTTCTTGCTTTTAATTTTTCCTATGGCAAATTTTGCACATGGTTTAGTCTTATGTCTGACTAAAAGAACTGGTGTTTTGTGAATTTCAGTTTTATTACTTTCAATGTGTATATACAAATAAACACACATACCATACACACGGACACACACACACACACACACACACACACACATATATATATATATATATATATATATATATATATATATATATATATATACATATAGATGCAGATATATATATATATATATATATATATATATATATATATATATATATATATATATATATATATATATATATATATAGATGCAGATATATATATATATATATATATATATATATATATATATATATATGTATATATATACATATGTATATATACATGTGTATATATATACATGTATATATACATATGTATATATATATATATATATATATATATATATATATATATATATATATATATATATATATATATATGCACACATATATATTCCCCATTGATGTTAATTCTTATATTTTTCCGATCTAAATTCCTAGAAACGTCTTCTAGGCACGCTGTGAATAACTTAGGAGAGGTGTGGTCTCTGTTTAAATAAAGGGATTAACATAAATGGGAAATACCTTAAGAACGTAAGGTTTACACATAAGATAGTTTTATTTAGTTAATCGTGGGACGAATGGCAAAAGATGATGGAACAATTGAATAGAGAAAGCAGAAATGTAGGACTGAAAATGGACAAAACTGAGGTAATGATCAATGAAATTGGAGAGAGATGACAAATAAGCTTTATGTACGAACCTCTAGGGTAAAGATTGCTAATGAATATGAATTTACTTACTTGGGATAGACAGTGAGTGATTCCTAAGGACATGAGACTGAAATTAAAAGACGGGATAAGTATGGGATGGAGGGCTTTTAGTAAAGAAAATTAAATTATGGAAAGTAAAATGCCACTTTTCTAAGAAAAGTATATAATCAGATAATTCTACCAGTTTTAACGTATGCATCAAGAAACTAGGAGCCTTACTAAAGCCTTAGAACAAAGCTATTTAGAACTCAAGGACCAATGAAAAAAATAATGATGGAAATAACAATAAGAGGCAGAAAAAGAGCAATATGTGTACGAGAGAAAAGTAGAGGATATTCAAACAACATGTAAGAAAAGAAATGAACATGGGCAGGACGTATAATAAGAATAAAAAATAATCGATTCATACTAGAAATAACAGATTTGGTTCCTAGAGACTGCAAAAGAAGCAGGAGAAGGAAGAAAAGACGATGCATTGACGAGTTAAAAGAAAATTTCTGGGTACAGGCTGGCACAGAAAGACCCCAAAAAAAGCGGTGGGTGGGAGGACATGTCTGAGACCTTTGTCCTTTAATGGACTTTAGTCAATTTTTTTTAGCGAGGCGGATTTGCACCGACCCGCAACGGTGCCCTTTTAGCTCGGAAAAGTTTCCTGATCGCTGATTGGTTAGAATTATCTTGTCCAACCAATCAGCGATCAGGAAACCTTTCCTAGCTAAAAGGGCACCGCTGCGAGTCGGTGCAAATATGCCTCGCTAAAAGAAATTGACTATAGTTATCAACATGATCAGCAGAGCTTTACTAGTCAGGGCCACCCATAGTATGTTGGTGTATTGTGAGTAATCAGACGATAATCTTCCATCATCGCCAATCTGCTCTGGCCATCATGGTGATGAAAACTGGCGAAACCCAAGGCAGGAATTGACATGGCTGATGCCTTTGTCCTGCAGTGGACTAGAAATGGTTGAATATTTTGTTGTGTGTGTCTGTGTATATACAGTATGTATATATATTATATATATATGTGTATGTATATATGTATATATATAAATATATATATATATATATATATATATATATATATATATATATATATATGTATATATATGTATATGTATATATATATAAATATATATACATATATATATATATATATATATATATATATATATATATATATATATATATATATAAATATATATATATATTTATATATGTATACAGTATATATAAATATATTTATATGTATATATATTAATATATATATATATATATATATATATATATATATATATATATATATATATATATATATATATTTTGTTTTTCTTCACTTTTAGATACATTCTTGCCAGCAGAGGATATATATTTCTGCCATTCTGAAGATTTTGTGTGTGTGTATACGATTGTACAAAGACTAATTTCATGTTTGAGACGAGACGGAAGGGTAAGAAATGAAGGTTAGTGAACTGCTAGGTGATGAGACCGTAGACTTCTCAGCTATTTCAATTATGTCTATTTCCCGACCCGAAGATTTTTCGAATACTTTTGAAATTGGATCCTAACCAGGTGTCTCCTCCAGAATTGATAATCATGGTTTTACCGAGTGGGACTTTTTAACTTCAATTTTGGAAAATTCTCTAAATCTACGATGTACTTAAGTGGTAAATTAATATATCCTTTTAAAATCTGTATCCAATCAGAATTGGCTATACCAGAAAATTTAATTTTCTCTCTTAAAGGACCTTACACTTAAGTTACATAGTTCATTAACCTGAAATTCAAGTTAATGTTTTAAGTTAGAATAGGAATTCATACATTTTTCTTTTATTATGTAATTCTGAAAACAGGTAATAGTTAAGAGTTTATACAGTAAACATGAGTTGTGATTTCAATCTGGCGATATATTTTGAGTAACAAGTTGGTATTTTGCATTTTATAACTTCAAGCTGTTATTTTCCTTAAAGTTTTCCATTCATTTTCCTTGAATTCCTTATTCATGTAACGTTTTTTTAGTAACTTGGATTCATTGGGATTCTCTCTCTCTCTCTCTCTCTCTCTCTCTCTCTCTCTCTCTCTCTCTCTCTCTCTCTCTCTCTCTCTCTGTATATATATATATATATATATCTGTATATATATATAATATATATAAATGTATATATATATAATATATATATATATATATATATATATATATATATATATATTTATTTATATATCTGTATATAATATATATATATATATATATATATATATATATATATATATATATATATATATATATATATATATATATATATATATATATACTTGAATTTGTCATTCAGTGGACTATTTTTAGTTACTTGGATTCATTGGGATTTCTCTCTCTCTCTCTCTCTCTCTCTCTCTCTCTCTCTCTCTCTCTCTCTCTCTCTCTCTCTCTCTCTCTCTCTCTCTCTCACACACACACATTTGTTATTCACCACATTATTGTGGCTGAAGGTATTATTAAAAATTACTTTTTTCACTCAAACTAACCCGAGATATACTTCAAGTTTTATATCTTCATATCTTTCAGAATTCGCGATTATTGTCATTGAAGAATTAAATGTGGGGAGGGGGGGGGGGGGAGGTTGCGTAATCTACGGTCTTACTCTCATGTCATGCATTAAAATTAATAATAGCAACGTTTCAATGAACAAAGCCTGGCTGATGTGTGCAAAACCTCTTAGACTAATTTTGCCTATTAATCTTTTATCATTTTATATTAATTAATTCCTTTTTGTATCATAGTATTGAAAATGTTCCTTTATTCGTTCTTTTACATTCATTGATTATGCCCACGTTTATCAAATACTGAAGTCATGGTTTTTTTTTCAGTATTTATTGAGTTTTTGTTTTTAATCTAACAGTTATTGAAACAAAAATCATCTCGTTTTCATTGATTAACTTGGAGAGATGAATTTGCAATCAGTGACAGACAAAAACTTAATATTGGACGAAATGAACGGTTTTGCAATGCCATTTTGTTCTGTAAAGTTTCCGTGCAGCATTTTTTACAGACATTTTTAATGAAAGTTTAATTTATATTTTGCATTCTGCAATTGAGCGGGACAACTAATTGGAAAAACATTCTTATAGGTATGGATATTTATTACTAGTTTTCAGTCATAATTGGACTGATAAAGAGACAGAGAGAGAAAGGAAGGCGTTCCCCTAACCAGACAGGATAACATAGGTCTTGTCGAGGTTGATATCAACATAGTCCTTCAGTCGGTGTGTGACACCGCTACCGTCCGGTCGTGCTCTCTGCTACTGCCGGTTTCCAGAGCGTCTGCTCACTTGCCGACGCGTGCTTGCCCTCGCTAGGTACGACCTCTTGTGTCTGCCTTCTATTTGTAATATTATTTTCTTGTTGCTAATGCTATCTGGGATTCGCCTGTGATTAACTCATCAAATTAGGCTTTGATCCATCCTCTTCGGAGGACTAAAATCGTGTGACTACGGTGAAATTTGTAAACATTGAGACTCCGCTGCAACCTGTTGGATCTCGCGAATGCAACGCAATGTTTATCGCAATGACGTACCCATTTTTTTTTCTGAATGCTGAAAGTGATTTAGATACTCTTTTTTTTTGCGTATGTGCTTTTCTTTTTATTTTGCAATAGTTCTTTTTATTTAGATTTTTAAAAAGTGAGTCCTATTGTTGTGACTAGTTTCAATAGTGGTTTTATAAATCTTTGATAAGTTTTATCCCGGATGTTCGTTTTTAAGTATAATTTGATAAATTTACAAAACCTAATTTAATTCCATTGCATGTCCCCTGGCGTTTCTTTGTTTTATTTTGCGTACGCCCATTTTTACTTCATATAGGTGGGCTTGGCTTGTATTTTGTTATGAATACAGAAGATATTTTTTTATTTTTATGAGGGTTGCATGATATGGTTTCATAATTTGCGATCACAACAATATATTTCGTCGATTTCCCTATGAATTATGAAGACTGAGGATGATAGATGCTTACTGGCCCTGAAAACAGGTAATTGCCAAGAATTGGCAGTGTGTGAATATCATTAAAGACTTTACTTTCATGGAACCTATAAATCACAGGACTATCTTTAGTTGGAAAATCCATTGAGAATACCTGCTCTAAGCTAAAATATAATCTAAAAGAAACAATAAGAGACATAACTACCAAAGAGAGAGATGGAGATAAAGACTGTCTTTCTTGTGAAGTTGTAAAGAAAGAGAGAGAGAACGAGAGAAAGAGACTTTCTCCCTGTGAAGTGGAAAGGAAGATTAACCTTTTTTCCGGGTCCTCGTCCTACCGTTGGTCCTTCAGCTCGACTTCCGGCTTTTCTTTGATGCTGAAGGTGAACACGAAAATTAGAAAACTGGAAGGGGAAGATTGCAGAAAATTTCATTGTATATAAAGGGAAAAAGCACTTTAGGTAAGTTCAGAGAAGTTTGTGACTCTCTCTCTCTCTCTCTCTCTCTCTCTCTCTCTCTCTCTCTCTCTCTCTCTCTCTCTCTCTCTCTCTCTCTCTCTCTCTCTTTCTCTCTCTCTCTCTCTTAATGTATGTATATATATATATATATATATATATATATATATATATATATATATATATATATATATATATACATACATATATGTGTGTTAGTTTGTCTGTCACACACACGCTTTGCTTTATGAATATCATATATCCTATCTGGTCTAATAGTTTGGTATGAGTTTTCTCTTTGGTTTCCATTTACCACGCCTTCAAGGACCTATCATAGATTACTGAACATTAGTTATATATAACATTTTCTTGGAGCAGAATTTGGATATCCGATATTGTTGAAGCTCCCATGTTGCCTAATGTATTTCAGTAGTAGAAAGTAAATATTGTAATATTCCGACAAGTATCCAAGCTATCAATTCCGTCACCACCAATGTTGTATAATTTGGCAAACAAACGAGACCGTAGGACCAGCGATTGCTCACACCATGTATAAATGATATGCAAGATGAAAATATACATGCAGTAATATTTCATCCACGAGTCTGTTATTGGCTCATCTACGTACAAGAGTCTGTTATTGGCTCATCTACCTATAAGAGTCTGTTATTGACTCATCTACCTATAAGAGTCTGTTATTGGCTCATCTACTTAAAAGAGTGTGTTATTGGCTCATCGACCTACAAGACTCTGTTACTGGCTCATCTACCTACAAGAGTCTGTTTTTGGCTCATCTACCTACAAGAGTCTGTTTTTGGCTCATCTACCTACAAGAGTCTGTTTTTGGCTCATCTACCTACAAGAGTCTGTTTTTGGCTAATATATCCACAAGAGTCTGTTATTGGCTCATCTACCTACAAGAGTCTGTTATTGGCTCATCTACCTACAAGAGTCTGTTATTGGCTCATCTACCTACAAGAGTCTGTTTTTGGCTCATCTACCTACAAGAGTCTGTTTTTGGCTCATCTACCTACAAGAGTCTGTTATTGGCTAAAATACCCACAAGAGTCTGTTATTGACGCATCTACCTACAAGACTCTGTTATTGGCTCAGCTACCTACAAGAGTCTGTTATTGGCTCATCTACCTAAAAGACTCTGTTATTAGCTCATCTACCTAAAAGACTGTTATTGACTCATCTACCTACAAGAGTCTCTTATTGGTTCATCTACCCACAAAACTCTGTTATTGGCTCATCTACCTACAAGAGTGTTATCTGCTCATCTACCTACAAGAGTCTGTTATTGGCTCATCTACCCACAAGATTCTGTTATTGGGTCATCTATCTACAAGAGTCTGTTGCTGGCTCATCTACATACAAGAGTCTTTTATTGGCTAATATACCCACAAGAGTCTGTTATTGACGTATCTACCTACAAGAGTCTGTTACTGGCTCATCTACCCACAAGATTCTGTTATTGGCTCATCTACCTACAAGAGTCTGTTACTGGCTCATCTACCCAAAAGATTCTGTTATTGGCTCATCTACCTACAAGAGTCTGTTACTGGCTCATCTACCCACAAGATTCTGTTATTGGCTCATCTACCTACATGAGTCTGTTATTGGCTCATCTACCTACATGAGTCTGTTTTTGGCTCATCTACCTACAAGAGTCTGTTTTTGGCTCATCTACCTACAAGAGTGTTATTGGCTCATCTACCCATAAGAGTCTGTTTTTGGCTCATCTACCTACAAGAGTCTGTTATTGGCTAATATATATACAAGAGTGTTATTGACGCATATACCTACAAGAGTCTGTTGTTGACGCATATACCTACAAGAGAGTCTTTTATTGGTTCATCTACCTACAAGAGGCTGTTATTGGCTCACCTACCTACAAGAGTCTGTTTTTGGCTCATCTACCTACAAGAGTCTGTTATTGGCTAATATACCCACAAGAGTCTGTTATTGATGAGTGTACCTATAAGAGTCTGTTATTGGCTCATCTACCTATAAGAGTCTGTTTTTGCCTCATCTACATACATCTACATACAAGAGTCTGTTATTGGCTAATATACCCACAAGAGTCTGTTATTGACGCATCTACTTACAAGAGCCTGTTATTGGTTCATGTACTTACAAGACTCTGTTATTGGCTCATCTACCTACGAGACTCTGTTATTGGCTAATATACCCACAAGAGTCTGTTATTGATGAGTCTACCTACAAGACTCTGTTATTGGTTCATCTACCTACAAGAGTCTGTTATTGGCTCATTTACCTACAAGAGTCTGTTTTTGCCTCATCTACATACAAGAGTCTGTTATTGACGCATCTACCTACAAGACTCTGTTATTGGCTCTTCTACCTACAAGAGTCTGTTATTGGCTCATCTACCTACAAGTCTGTTATTGGTTCATCTACCCACTAGAGTCTGTTATTGGCTCATCTACCCACAAGATTCTGTTATTGGCTCATCTACTTATAAGAGTCTGTTATTGGCTCATCTACCTACAAGTCTGTTATTGGCTCATCTACCTACAAGACTCTGTTATTGGCTCTTCTACCTACAAGAGTCTGTTATTGGCTCATCTACCTACAAGTCTGTTATTGGCTCATCTACCCACTAGAGTCCTTTATTGGCTCATCTACCCACAAGATTCTGTTATTGGCTAATCTACTTACAAGAGTCTGTTATTGGCTAATATACCCACAAGAGTTTGTTATTGACGAATCTACTTACAAGAGTCTGTTATTGGCTAATATACCCACAAGAGTCTGTTATTGACGCATCTACCTACAAGAGTCTGTTTATGGCTCATCTACCTACAAGAGTCTGATATTGGCTAATATACCCACAAGAGTCTGTTATTGACGAATCTACCTACAAGAGTCTATTATTGGCTCTTCTACCTACAAGAGTCTGTTATTGGCTCATCTACCTACAGGAGTCTATTATTGGCTCTTCTACCCACAAGAGTCTGTTATTGACGCATTTACCTACAAGAGTCTGTTATTCGCTCATATACCTACAAGACTTTGTTATTGGCTCATCTACCCACAAAATTCTGTTACTGGCTCATCTACCTACAAGAGTCTGTTATTGGCTCATTTACCCACAAGAGTGTGTTATTGACGCGTTTACCTACAAGAGTCTGTTATTGTCGCATTTACCTACAAGAGTCTGTTATTAGCTCATCTACCAACAAGACTCTGTTTTTGGCTTATATAGTCACAAAAGTCTGTTTTTGGCTCATCGATCTACAAGAGTTTCCGCCAACCACATCTAGCTTCTAACAATATATGTTGTAGACATTTACCGTCAGCTTAAGAAAAAAAAAGGGCATTCATAAGTTGTATGCTTTGATCAATAGATGCACGGTAGGTTAAAATGTAAGGTATATTATCATCGCGATTTTTCTATAATTTCATACTGGCTTTGCTAGTGAAGGGAGTTTTTTTTTTTTTTTTTTTTTTTTTTTTTTTTTTTTTTTTTTTTTTTTTTTTTACATTGAAGACAAACTTTTATGACACATATTTAGGTCATTAACCCGTGTATGTAAGTCCTGAAATAAAAATGTTCTAATCTTTGTCATAAACATGCTCGTTTCTGATGAAAAATGTAGCAAAAGAAAGAACTGTTGCAATATGTCGTTCTGGTCATCGTCTTCATCGTCAATCTATCTCAACATCACTTTTAACATTGATAGAAAAGAAGATTAAAAAAGAGAGTATTGCACCTCTCGGCCATTGCTAAGAGGAAAGCTCAATTTTTTAAACCTTAATCGGTAAAGTGAAAAGAATATTAATGGCGGTAGGGATTTCGCTCCTATCTTGGTGCTGCAAGTTTTACAAATAATCCGAGTCGCGAACTATTGTGTATATATTTATACATTTATTCAATTATGTGCAATGCATATATACAGTATATATATATATATATATATATATATATATATATATATATATATATATATATATATATATATATATATATATACATATATATATATATACATGTTTATGATATATATTGTAAATATATTTATATATATATGTGAGTACATATATATAAATTATATATATATATATATATATATATATATATATGTATATATATATATATATATATATATATATATGTATATATATATATATATATATATATATATATATATGTTTATGATATACACTGTAGATTATTTATATATATATGTATATATATTTGTATAAATATACATTATATATATGTATATATGTAAATATATATATATATATATATATATATATATATATATATATATATATATATATATATATATATATGTAAGTGTAGAAAGCTGGTTATGCTCTGCAGTTAGTCCTGATCCACTCTAAGCAGTTTAAGGATAACAAATTAGTATTGACCGTTGTGTTGCCATTGTTCCAAAGCCATATCATGTTAAAATAAATAACAAATGCAAAACACGCACGCACAAACACGCACACACGCACGAACAAACTCACACACACACGCGCGCACGCACGCACACACACACACACACACACACACACACACACACATATATATATATATATATATATATATATATATATATATATATATATATATATATATATATATATATATATATATATATATATATATATATATTGTTCACATGTGAATACAACAGCACTAAATGCAGGTTTTTGTCCACTGCAGGACAAAGGCTCCAGACATACCCTTATTCATTTCTTGGTTTTGGTCAGTTTTCATCACGACGCTGGCCAACTGCTGATTGTTGATGGTGAAAGACTTATCTGATCGCTCACAGCAAAGCAACCTAAATGAATGGCCCTGACTAGTACAGCTTTGCTCACCATGGCGTTACGCAATCTCTTTCACAACTTTTGGTATCCCCCTTCAGAAAGTGTAAATTCACACACACACACACACACACACACACACACACACACACACACACACATATATATATATATATATATATATATATATATATATATATATATATGCATATATATGTGTGTATGTAATGTGTATATTTATACATATAGATATACTTATATACTGTATGTGAAAGTCTGTTACGACATAATGGCATTTCTTTTACTAAATTTTCTTTTATAATCCTATCCCTTTTTCATCTTACCTTTCCCATCTTGTCCAATTGATGAATAAAAATAGACAATATTTTCTTCGTTATTAGACTGATGCGAGGTATAAAAACTTTCTTATTTCTACAAAATAGATGTTAGATTATTAGTGTTGGGTCAGTAATGCTAAAACTTTTATCTTTTAAGTAAAACCCTTAATGGCTCTCCTTGTATTATACCCTAATATGTTAGATGCATGCATTAGTAGCGTATTTAAATAATATGTTCACATTGGAGACTTGCAGAGATAGGTGGGATACTGTAAATGGCGCTGTCAGTAATTGAACATATCTAATCAGTATGTTTCTTGGTAAGTAAGAGGAATAATCTAGTCACTGATTATATCAGATAACTAAGTGGAACAATGTTGTTAGTACCTGCGTCCGGGAAAGGTTATAAATTGGAAATTCTATTGTCATATTTCGTGTCAATTAGATTACTGGAGTATGTAATTTATTTAACTATCCAGTCCTAAGAATATATTGTTCGCTGTTTGAATAATTGAAATTTGGCGATTTTTTTACCAAAAGTATATTTATTGGAAAGGTTGAGATGAGTTAATTGTGTGTGTGTGGTTTTTCTTTTGTATGCTTTCTTATTTATTTGTGTTGGTTAAGAGGAATATGCATAAAAATCCTCTTTTTCGGAAAATCTGAAGAAGTTTTGGATATAGGCTGATTTAGATAAGGAACCAGTACCCTTGTTTGCATTAGAGAGAAAGAGGTGAATTGCTCAGCCTTAACGAAGATTTCCCGTATATAAATGTCGTTATTTTCATTGAATTTTCATTAAACAAAAGCATTTTTATAGTGTCTTATCGAGTTCTTTTGAATTATTATTAGTTGTTTCGAATAAAAGATGTGTATTGATGATCAAGTTGAAGAAGTGGGACAGCCAGAGAAGAATAAATCAAAAGGTATGGATGGCAAGTAAAAGACATAAAGAAATGCATGAGGAAACCCTCTGAAGGGATTCTGCAAAGAGCCTTGCGTACCATTTACGGAGTACCTAGGATTGAATGCTAAGGATTGCTTTAAAGGCCGGGGAAGAGTTAGTGTAAAGGGGTGTTTCAATCATAAAGTGTCTATTCCTTCAGGAAAATTATACCTTTACGGATGCCTATATATATATATATATATATATATATATATATATATATATATATATATATATATATATATATATATATATATATATATATATATATGTATATGTATGTATATATATATATATATATATATATATATATATATATATATATATATATATATATATATATATATATATATATATATATCATCTCCTCCTACGCCTTTTGACGCAAAGAGCGTCGGTTAGATTTCGCCAGTGGTCTCTATCTTGAGCTTTTTATTCAATACTTCTCCATTCATCCTAATTCACCCTTCATAGTCCTCAGCCATGTAGCCCTGGGTCCTCCAGCTCTTCTAGTGCCTTTTGGAGCTCAGTTAAAGGTTTGGTGAACTAATAATCTCTTGGGGAGTGCGAAGAACATGCCCAAACCATCTCCATCTGCCCCTCATCATGATCTCATCCACATATGGCACTCGAGTAAACTCTCTTATAGTTTCATTTGTAATTCTGTCCTGCCACCTAACTCCCAATATCCTTTTGAGGGCTTTGTTCTCAAATCTACTAAATCTATTGGAGATTGTGTCATTGTCATGCCATGACTCATGTCTTTATAGTAACACCGATCTCACTAAAGTGATATATGGTCGGATTTATATATATAATTTCAGGTGGTTTGATTTCCAAATTTTACTTGACCTCACCATTGTCTGATTTGCTTTTTTTTTTCAATCTTTCACTAAACTGTAATTATAAAGACCCTGTTTTGAAGATCGTAGTTCCTAAACACTTAAATGATTCTACCTTATTAATTATTATATTTATGAAAAATATTAAAGTTATTAAAATTATGATTAAAACTGTAATTCGATAACCTATGTTTATTTTCAAAAGCTTAGGTTCCCTTTATGGTAAAGATTGTATTGGGTTTAAGAAGAAAATACTTACCTTGGACAAACTGAGCAAGAATTGTTGCCTTGGGTGTATGCTCATTATTAATGAATCAGTCCATGCTGTAAAACAAAGATGTTTCATTGTTTATGTATACAAGTCGCTGTATCCTGTCAAAAATGGGTTTGCATATTAATGCGAGGCTCGGTACGAATGTGTAATTTATAAACTTCGTCAGTGATATTATCGTTCGCATTTTTTATTCCATTGAAAATGAAAGTCAATATATTTTCATTTTGAAGTATGATTTTTTACGAGATTAGCTTTAAAAACAGTTGATGTTAACATTTTATACAATTCTTGCTTCCTTTTGCTATGTTGCACTGTCAACCTGCTATTTTAACTTTTCGTATATTAAGTCGTCAAAAGCATTATATATATATATATATATATATATATATATATATATATATATATATATATATATATATATATATATATATATGTGTGTGTGTGTGTGTGTGTGTATACACATATACGTATGAAAGTATGTATATACATATTATTACATGCTCAAGCTGATGATAATATACCCTACTCAGATATGATTTATTAAAATTTATTTTGATTTTCTAAGAGAGAGAGAGAGAGAGAGAGAGAGAGAGAGAGAGAGAGAGAGAGAGAGAACCCCTCTTTCACACCAGGAAATATGCCTGTATTCGCCAGAGTGGCATCACGTCGTGCACTTGCATACATAGGTCTCCCACATTACCACACGCATTTAAAATTTGCACTCTTTCTCTCTCTCTCTCTCTCTCTCTCTCTCTCTCTCTCTCTCTCTCTCTCTCTCTCTCTCTCTCTCTCCTCTCAGTGCCCTGGATTTGTGTAAATATTTACTTCTCACGCTCTTATTGATGCCCATTGTTTATGCTCGTTTAATGTTTTGCCTCGATGAATAAATGTGTGAACGTGTTGGGAATATATCGCCTTTTGAGAGAGAGAGAGAGAGAGAGAGAGAGAGAGAGAGAGAGAGAGAGAGAGAGAGAGAGAGAGAGAGGGAGAGAGAGACCAGCTTTTTACCACCTATGCAAATAAGTTCAGTTTGGGTACTGTTTATTGGTCATAAATAACTATATTGGTATGTATATAGCTTGGTTGATATTTATGCACTCAATGGCAATCAAAACTCATAACTCATAATTATAGTGCCTGCGTTTCCAGGCTAGATTTCCAGTTGCTGTTCTCTTAACTGAGTAATGGTGCAGTTAAATGACCTGCAGCTTATATGGTCTTTTTTTTGTATAATTATTTCTGAATGTTTTGATAAAGTTGTTTTAACTGGTTCCTTTTTGTTAATACTATGATGCCCATGGAGTAAAAATTCTTTTAGTTGTTTAGGTCATCGATTTTATTTGGTTTTGTATGAAAGTTCTGTTTGCAGTGTTTATTGTTTTAAAGTTTTACTCCTATCGTGAGTTTCTCGTGTTCGATTCTCCTTTACAATAACTAGATAAAGTGAAGAAGTAGCCGCCCTTTGGAAACTATTATTTAGTATGCCAGGATTAGGTTTGTGTTTGTATATTGCCAAATCTGGATTATTAAAAGGAATTTCTCATCCATCCGTTGCTATCGCCTTTGTTATAAGCTTTCATTTTCTTCCATTTTTATTTTCTTTCTGCTCTAACTTCCATTTAACTCCTTTGTTTACATATTCTGACGTCATGGTGGAGGATCACTGACCTCAGAGGAGTGATGATAGGAAACCTTTGATTCGTAGAACATTGTTTTTTAATGTTATCGAAAAAATTTTAGGAGATAAAACTTTACTTTTATATTTCGTGAAAAGTAACATAATGGGTATAAAAGGGGTTTTCATTATGAATTGTAACCCCAGAAGTTTAACAAATCAAATATCTTCCTCATTCCCCTAAACAGAAGCTATAAAGAGGCTGGGTTTTTCTTCCCTCTGCCACGTGTCCCTGTTCTTTCTAATTTTATTATTCATAACTCGCTATGAAATTTGGAAACAATGTAATTTCTAGCCTGATTTAACCTTACAAATTACTTTGGAAAGACTTTGAATCTTCCTAGAAGACTTTCCTTAAAACAAATGTTTATTGGAAAACTTTTAGCCTTGCTTGAAGATGTGCTTCCAGGTCCTAGAAGTTGGATGAGGATATTGAGCGGTAGAGGTAAATTATTATTATTATTATTATTATTTGCTAAGCTACAACCCTAGTTGGAAAAGCAAAATGCAACAGGGAAAATAGCCCAGTAAGGAAAGGAAAGAAGGAAACAAAATATTCTAAGAAGAGTAACAACATTAAAATGAATATTTCCTATATAAACTATGAAAACTTTAACAAAACAAGAGGAAGAGAAATCAGCTAGAATAGTGTGCCTGTTCGTACCCTCAAGCAAGAGAACTCTAACCCAAGACAGTGGAAGACCATGGTACAGAGGCTATGGCACTACCCAAGACTAGAGGACAATGGTTTGATTTTGGAGTGTCCTTCTCCTGGACAAATTAGAGTCGTTGACATCTTAGATAGATTTATGAATTCTGGTTTGGGGCTTGGGAGACCATTCAGCTCCGGGGTACATTTTGGGAGAAACCTAGGTGTTGCAATGAAATAAAAGTTGAAAGTTGATGGACAGGAAGATGAGAGAAGGAAGCGGGATGGAAGTATAATAGATGGTTAAAAGGTGAATGCAGTTAAGGGCTACAGGAATACTGCCTAACGATGCTTTTGTATAAGAACTTAAATATAAGCACGAAGAAGTAACTACTCTTTGTTTAACATTGTCCCTGATGATAAAGTTGTCCAGGGAACAAACCTTAACAATCAATATGTCAATGTAAACAATCGGATATAGCCTACCAAAAATTTCAGATAAGCAGCCAAGGGGTTATGGGTTGTGTCACCAGTGCGCCTCAAGCGGTGAACTTCGGGCATGACTAATGAGTCTCAACAGTGTCCTGGTAGCCCTGAGCTGCAACCCCTTTTTAGTCTTTTACTTTACTTTCATTCCAAAGGCTTTTCCTCCATTTTGCTGACCAGCCTCTTAAATCACCCCACCTCCCCGCTCCTATGAGTTGCATCACCTCCCTAGCCCTATCGCTTCCCCTATGGCCTAAATTCCGTAATTGAACAATTTCATTTAATATTAGGACACCGGACGCTGTCAGATCTTCTGGTTCATTGAATGTAGCCGCAGAAATGATGTCTTCACCGTATTGATTGGGCACGAAACTAGACAGCGTCAGTGGTAGCGGAGAGGATTCCTTACCCCTTGGGTCTAGAGCTTATCTGGATGTAATGCCGCTGCTGTGTGGGAGGATTAGAATTTCTTTGTTTCCTGTAATTTCGGTAATTCTAAAAAATCTGTCTTTCTTTTCATTCATATATGTAATGCGATGGCTTTATGTCGGGTACAGAATCAAGAAGTATTATAGACATACCCAATTACCCTAAATGGTATTATGTAAAAACGAAAATTACCTCTTAGCTAAATAATATTTATTGAAATTTTGAATTTTTACTTTTTACTTTATTTTTATCATGTTAATTGACTCCTTGCGGATTTCCAATATTCAAGCGTTATATCATGGTGAAGGTAATTTCGAATAGTAGAGGTAACTTGACGGCTTCTATTTTAGAATGGAGGCATTCACGTCAATTGAGCAATTGCCAACATGTCGTTAACAGCGGACTTTCCATGCACGGCGAAAATTCTCATTAAGTGAACAACTACTGTTGTACAGACGCGGAATTTGAAAAGCTCTAGCAAACAATGCATTTCTCCCGACGCTATTAATGTGAAGTCTCTTTAGTCTCAATTATCGTTCCTGGTGGACGTTGGCCTGTTTGTTTAAGATCTATATGCAATGGGGACTGCTGCCTACAGTATACTGTATAGAAGGGTGAGCCAATACACGTTCTTTACATGTTACGTAACAACCTTTTATCGATACCAATCTTGTTTTCTGTTATAGCAAGTTTATCTCTCTCTCTCTCTCTCTCTCTCTGGTGGATATACGAGGTGCCTCACACTGAGGGACCTGGGGGAAGCCAAACATAGAATAAAGCAACAAGGAAAATATGATAAGGCTCTCTCTCTCTCTCTCTCTCTCTCTCTCTCTCTCTCTCTCTCTCTCTCTCTCTGGTGGATATACGAGGTGCCTCACACTGAGGGACCTCGGGGAACCCAAACATAGAATAAGGCAATAAGGAAAATAAGTTAAGGCGCTCTCTCTCTCTCTCTCTCTCTCTCTCTCTCTCTCTCTCTCTCTCTCTCTCTCTCTCTCATGGATATACGAGGTGCCTCACACTGAGGGACCTTGGGGAACCCAAACATAGAATAAGGCAGTAAGGAAAATAAGGTAAGGCTCTCTCTCTCTCTCTCTCTCTCTCTCTCTCTCTCTCTCTCTCTCTCTCTCTCTCTCTCTCTCTCTCTCTCTTCAATTTACTAAACGCGTGTACTGAAGGAAAGCGACGAGTGTTAAATGTAGGGACATAACGGCGGAGCGCCACCGTTTAATCACAAGGCAATTCTGCTGTGGCAGTAGGAAACCGTTTGATCAGTTTCTGTTTCTTTTCGTTGCCTACTGGTTATTCATCGCTATTCATTTAGAAAGGGTTGTTAAGAAATGTAAGATTATTATATGTTACGTCCATATGTTAGTACAAGTAAGATGAATAATAAGACCAATGTTATAAAACTATTGTTTGATAGCTTTCCTTGTGATATCTTAGATAAATAATTTGAAAACTATTACTTGTAATCTTATCATATATACAGTAGTACACAGGTCTCCCTGGCGCACCTCGCTCCGAAGACGTGCACCTTGTCACACCCTTACTTGACGGCGAGTAACCTAAAAAATAGTGTAGGGAGAGATGGCTGAGGTGGTCGGCGGGGCTAAGCACAGGAACTCGCCACACAATAAGGGTATGGCTGGGTGCACTTCCCATAGCGAGGTGTACCAAGAATTCATGTGTCCAACTGTACATACATAGGAAACATATTTGGTGTAACTACTGTATATGAAGACGGTTTTCCTTTATTGTGTTCTATTATTTCACAGCGGCATTGATTGGAAGATTTTAATTAACAGCTTTTAAGATTATTTGGAAATCATTCAAATACGTTGTCCCAAATTTGTTTCGTTAATATTCTTCACATTTATTTGTAATACGGAAATCTCTAGTAACATTTTGCTCTGAAAACAATTTCGTAGGAAACATCGTCTGATTTTCTTAGAAAGCTAAAGGTCATATCTTGAGTTTTTCAGTCCTCTTCATCGTAGGGGAATAGTGCCTTAAGGTTAAGTGCACCTCGTGCAGTGCACTTTCGGCATTACTTAGGGGACTTCGCAACATTCCCTTGGCTCCTATGATAGCTGCTTTTGTTTTAAAATCCTTCTTCTTTTGCTCCGTTCCTGCTTCTCTCCTCCATCCTGCTGTACAGCGTCTTGAGTTTTATTACCTCCGCCAACGAAGTTGGGAGGAGGTTTTGTTTTCGCCCCTGTTTGTCCGTTTGTCTGTTTGTTTGTGAACAACTTCCTTGGCACAATTTTTCTTACAGAGTAGTGAACCATTCAGGGATTAATTGTTATGTTGAGACGTGGAAGTGATTCAAGTTTGAAAGTCTTAGGTCAAAGGTTAAACTCGAGCAAAGGTCGATTGAAATAAGCTGCCGTAGCGGAGGTCTGCTTTCTGAGTGATTACCTTGTTTCAAAGTGTAGCTGCAGTGTTTTCCTACAGATGCCCTAGAGTGTTGAATTGACTGGGAGGCCCCAACGCTAGTTATATTGCTCAAAATCTGTAAGTCCAATCTTTGCAGTTCTCTCCCTTTCCTTAGTGAAATCAGTGATTTGTAGAGCGAATCAAAACTTCTCAAAGCAGTATTAGTTGTTTTAACCTGCTACTCTGTTCTGCAATAAATTTCCAATCTAAATGTTCTTGTCATTTCTTCTCTACGTGGTTTTTAATCTGAATAGAATCTTTCAATATATTATATAAAATGAGTAATTATTAACTTAATGATGGAACGAGATTTTGTTTTTAGATAATCGTTCATTGACAGGATTCCACAATGGTCATTTCACATTTTGACTTGCATTTAATCACAGAAATCAAGAGAGAAAATGAGTATATCTTTCCTACTTGTGAATTTTGATAGAAGGTAACTTTCTTGAGTTTCTGTATAAAGGTTGATTCTTAAAGGTTTTCTTTCAATTTGTTTTCTTTCTCATGTCTTTTTACAAATTTACAGCTCTTGTTTAATGGCCTTAAGCTTTGCTAAGTTGGCTGACTGTTTAAGTAATCGTACTTCTATCTCGCTGTGTGGGGTTTTGAGTTAATTATGATTAATTTCCGTGTAAAGCTTGAGTGTAGTAATATACTCACTATACTAATTTTTTTTCTCTGGTCTTTTACAAATTTACAGCTCCTGTTTAATGCCTTAAGTTTTGCTAAGTTGACTGCCTGTTTTAGTGATCGTATTTTAATCTCGTGAGGTTTTGAATGAATTATGATAAGTAATTTTCTTGCAAAACATGAGTGTAGTAATGTACTCACTATACTGAATAAGGAGATTCCCGCAAAGCACCCTTCTGAAAGGTGCATTCACTCTCACACGTACTCATATCATCTCCCTTGCATCGTTGCTCCTTTATTATGCAAATGCTCTCATTGTCTCCATTACTTTCCATTACTTAATAGAGTACTTACTTAAAGTCTTGAGTTTTTTATGATTTAACGTCAAGTGGGGAATACAAAATTGTCAGTTTTGTTTTCTCTGTAGAAAGTTGATTGATATTAATGAACAAGTAATTGATCGTTAAAGCAAACGGGTGTGGTTGGTATAATCAAAGAAGGTAAGGTTTTAGTAATAAAGTAGATAGAAATAAGAGTGGTTTTTAAAGTGGTAGGAAATGGTTTAGACTTGCATATGCAGAGAATGATTGTGAACGAATAAGATGAAATTAATTGACTGTGATGAATTAAGAATAAACGGTGAGGATGATTTCTCATAGGGCAGTAATTGTGACTATAAACATTTATGGAAAATTCTCTCTCTCTCTCTCTCTCTCTCTCTCTCTCTCTCTCTCTCTCTCTCTCTCTCTCTCTCTCTCTCTCTCTCTTTGTATAATATATGTTTTAAATCAGAATTAATGAATATGTGATAGTGCCAGTTTAACCATCATTAGAAGACTAACAAAATTGAAATTGTTGGCAAAACTGTTACAGCCCTCCATTGTCTTTGGGCAATTTTATCGTTTTTATTTTAGGCTATTGTTTTATACATCTGCATTCACCTTTTAAGAGTCTTATCCCGTTACATGAATTAATTGTATCTGAGAATCAGTTCGGTTATTGACGGTTGTATTGAATTGTACCTTCTAGGCCCCGTTCCTCAAAACGTCGTATGCAACTACTAATTAAGGACAGTTTTAAAGGTTTTAAATGTCGCTCATGCATGGCATAGACAAGGGACAGTGACAATGCCTTTGCAGGAAAATGCCCTTGAGACTGATCATATATATGTATATGATCTGAGCACAAGCCCCCTCTCCACCCAAGTTAGTCCCAGGATGGGCCAGGCAATGGCTGCTGATGACTCAGCAGAGAGACCTATAGGTCCCCCCCCCCTCCCCCCCCCGTCCTGAGCTCATGAGGATGATGAGGCTGTAGAAACTATAAAAAACTATCGAGCTTGAGCAAGACTCGAACCACACTCCGACAGATCGCTAGACAGGGACATTTCCAATAGTTTGTCATAACTGTTGCTTTGCTTCAGTATGAATAAGATCTTAACATCTTATGATGTGGCTTTCGTGACGTGAATCTCGATGTGATTATTCCGAGGCCGGTTTTTATCTACGAAAGTACATATGCCGTTTTCGTCGAGTCATTGATTTTCGATATGTACATACGACGGTCGCTGCAAAGGGGCCACATGGGGATGTATTTTTGTTTTATTGTTTAATGGCAGGTTAGTCTTTGTTTGCTTTGGATAATTTGTTAACTGGATCCACGGTTAAAACAAATTTATTTATTACTTTTATTTCTTCTGAATGTAGAAATTGAACTGGATTAATC
>NC_090763.1:59767776-59770276 GCF_036898095.1 Palaemon carinicauda
CTGGTTGTGTTTTCGTGTGCATATGTTTATACTAGGATGCATTCATGTCCAGGTAACTTTACAAACTTTGGTATTTATTTTATCACACTAGTTCTTTTATGTTGTGTATCAGATTTACGAAAACTATTAAACAGGTTAGAAAATATAAATTCAAAGCAATATACATTAGCCGGATTACCAATAGTTCATATCTTTTGTTGTGAGAAGCGACTTGATATATGATATCAAAATTTCATTCTTTCATGGTATTTCATGAATTCGGTCGCGCTGGTTTGTATAATTGTTCAATTATTTTATTAATTGCTTTTTACGTTCTGTTCCTGATCTCACATATAAATGTGACCTCAGGTAAATTGAAAACACAAGAATGATCATAGTATATAACTGGTCGTATTCATGAATCGCTAGAATATGTATCATTGTGAAGAGGATAGGTAGTTCAACCTCTCTCTCTCTCTCTCTCTCTCTCTCTCTCTCTCTCTCTCTCTCTCTCTCTCTCTCTCTCTCTCTCTCTCTCTCTCTCTCTCTGTGTGTCGTCAATTTATTCATAATCTCTTTTGCAAAGGAAATGCAGTCTCTCCAAGAGGCTAATATGCTTCTTAATGCTGCCGAATGGGAACATCTCCCGCCGGATTAAGCTCCTCTAAGAGTCCTCCTCACATCTTGAGATCACGCCTTTTGGAAGAATTACCAGCGGAAGAGCATTCCAGGTCTTAGGTCTCTTTTCCAGAGAAAACTGAGACTTCACGAGGTGTGAGGGTCGGTTCTCAAGGGAAACGAGACATTTCATTCAGCTAAGATACCTCTCATGCATTTCACTTTCATGTTACAGCCACCGACCCTAGAGTCGTATTTTCCCCTGATTCCTTTCTTTTACATTGCTGTCTAAGGTCTTTCAACTTTCGGGTTATTGCCTTTGTCAAAATCGAAGATTGCCAAGGGTATGTTTTCACCCTTGTCGTCATTATTTATTTGTTTGTGAGCAACTTTTCACAAAAAACTACTGTACCGATTTTGACCAAACTTGGTAGTCATGTGAGTTTGATCCAAGGATGAATCTGTAACATTTTGGATAAACTACGTCAAAGTACAATTACGGAACAGTACTTGTAAATGGCAAATGTTTTGTTTATTTTGTGCTTTTGAACATTACGCAAACACAAACTGAACCAATTTCAACGAAACTTGGTGGAAATGGTTATGACCCATAGACAAATCCATTAAACTTTGAAGAAAATACATCAAAGTACAAGTACGCAGTGAAGTTAAGAGCAAAATAAGACTGCTTGGCGTGGATGCATACTTTCTACTGAATACCCCTCTAGTATTGTAACTCTCGGGGTTTTCATCAATTCCTTATTAATTTTTTTAAGGCTGCTCATGAATGGCAGAGGCAAAGGACAGTTACGTTGCCCTATCAAGCAGGGCAATGCTCTAAAGACTGACCATATATACATGTGATCAGCGCCCAAGCCCCCTCTCCATCCAAGGTAGGACCAAGGAGGGCCAGGCAATGGCTGCTGATGAATCAGCAGATAGACCTATAGGCTCCCCCCAAACCCCCATCCTTAGGTCACAAGGATGGTGAGGTTGCGGCGACCAAATAAACTTTCGAGTTTGAGCGGGACTCGAACCCGAGTCTGCCGTTCACCAGTCAGGGACGTTACCACATCGGCCAGCTTGGCATCAGCGCTCCGTCATAAATCGTGAATACAGATTCATCCTACTTCGTTTATTCTCTCCGATGAACTATCTTAGGTCCAGGGTCTGTTGATTTACTAGTGTTATTTTGTTAAACTGTAATTCGTAAAATAACAAAGTACAGTCTTAATTCAAAATTCCGGATACAATATTAAGTCTATAAGCCTAACAACACTCCCTACACTGGGAAGGTAAATGGCCAGCGAGTGTCGGCGGACTATTGAATTCGACTTTACATGCCTGGCTATTAAAGATAGAGAAGTGGCTTTGGACTCATCAAAGACTTAATCCTTGGTACAATCATGTGTCCCAATGGTAAAAGGGTTTTCTGTCTGGATTGATAGCTTAATTATTCATGTTTAGTTGGCGCAGTTCTCATAATGGGTAGACTAAGGGAGTCAAAAGGGAATTACATTAAAGATGGGAAAAGGAATTGAATGCGTCAATAGGCAGAATTAGAATGATCCTAGGTGTGTTTAAGACTTTTAAAGTATTCGAAGGGTAAATTACCAACTACGCATGTCAATACAAAATTAAAAGCTAAAATATGTTATTAGTGTGATTCACTGTATATTCATAAGGAGAAAATTACATTTATACAACAGGAAGCGGTTTTTTTTTTTTTTTTTTTTTTTTTAGGGTCGGGCTTACCTTAAAGAGTAAACAAGCATTTATAGAATGAATAGTATATTTAATTTACCTTCTCTTAGATCCTTGGGAGACTTAATTAAATTGCCGTATGGCTCTCATTCAAGTCTGGAAATTTTTTGTTTCGGTGAGTAGTTCTTCTCTTTTATTG
>NC_090763.1:59777776-59780276 GCF_036898095.1 Palaemon carinicauda
TCCTCATGGAGAGAAAGAAGTCTTCAAGATTCTTGTTTTGAAAACTTCTTTCTTCTAAGAAGAAAGGGGTCTATGACAAGTGGAATCAGGAAGGCAGTCATGAAAAGCCTTTCATGACTGCTTTCTTGATTCCACTTGTCGTTGATCCTTTTCGTCTTAAAAAAAAAAAAGTCTTTAAAACAAGAATCTTGAAGACTTCTTTCTCTCCATGGAAGAAGAAGTCTTCAAGATTTTCGTTTTGAAGACTTCTTCTTTCTCATGGAGATAAAGAAGAAGTCTTCAAGATTCTTGTTTTGAAGACTTCTTTCTTCTAAGAATAAAGGGATCAACGACAAGTGGAATCAAGAAGGCAGTCCTGAAAAGCTTTTCATGACTGCCTTCCTGATTCCACTTGTCGTTGATCCCTTTCATCTTAGAAGAAAGAAGTCTTCAAAGCAAGAATCTTGAAGACTCTTTCTCTCCATGAGGAAGAAGAAGTCTTCAAGATTTTTGTTCTGAAGACTTCTTTCTTCTAAGAAGTAAGGGATCAACGACAAGTGAAACTAGGAAGGCAGTCATGAAAAGCAAAACAAGAATCTTTGAGATTAATAACTGATTTATTTGAACGGATTCGGACAGAAAATACAGGAAGAAGAGATACACAGGAAGGAGAACGGGAGAGAAGAAATAAAGTTTCCGAAAAGGAGAACTAGTTATTATTTGTTGATCAGTTTACGATTGTGCGGATTTGAAATTATATATATATATATATATATATATATATATATATATATATATATATATATATATATATATGTATAATGATAAATTTTGCACATTTAGACGTGTTTTTCATATTTATAAAAGCCATATATTATACTCCCTTAATATCTGGATTCTCTCTATACCTCGGGATCAGAGAACCAAGGGGGAATCAAGTCAAGAGATAATAGCTTCTGGTCGGCCGGGGAATCGAACCGTGGTCCGAGAAACTGGCACGAAAATTGGTATTACGCACACACGCACATATATGTATATATATATATATATATATATATATATATATATATATATTGTGTGTGTGTGTGTTTTGTATTTACAGTGGATATTTGAGACATCAAATGATAATAAAGAATTGAAATATGGCAACTCGATTTGTAACTTTTGTATGCTTTTGCTAACAAAGACAGCCCTTTACTGTCTTTGGTTCGCTAAAGTTGGAGAAGGCTCCGCCCATTTCGTAGAAGTAGTAAGAAGAGGAGCACTAGAGACATCTGACGAAAGATTTCCCCCGAGTGTCTGTACACACTTAAAAGTCTTTGCTTACTAAAATGATTATAGAAGTGAATCAAAGTCATTAGCTTTATAAAGACTTTACTACTACTACTACTACTACTACTACAATTATTATTATTATTATTAGCTAACCTATAACCCTAGTTGGAAAAACAAGATATTATCAGCCTAAGGGCTTCAACGGGGAACATAACCCAGTGAGGAAAAGAAATAAGGACGTAAATAAATTACAGGAGAAATAACGAACAATTAAAATCCAATGTAAATCGTATTCTGTACCAAAGGTACAATTAGTAAATGTTCAAGTAAAATTTCCTAACGAATAATATGATACAAAATAACTCCGTGAATTGATTACTGGACAGCTAATTCCAGTATGGGGATAGCGAATTTCTCGGTACATAGACCATTGAAGCATTAAGCAGAGTAATCTTGGACAGAACGTAAGTCTGCCTGCCGCTCTCCATTCTTATTAAGGCGTCTGGTTGGGGAAATTAATTGAGAGTTTATACAAGGCAACGGAACGAGTTTCTCCCGTGGATATTCTCTCTCTCTCTCTCTCTCTCTCTCTCTCTCTCTCTCTCTCTCTCTCTCTCTCTCTCTCTCTCATTTGTCTTAAAGGGGGCCATTTATTACCGTGGCCGAAGAATACCTCTACCTAGACAAATAAGGCGAGAGGGCCCATTATTAATAAGCTTATGGGCTAATCCTATCTGCCCCGGCGCTATTGTGTTAACGTATTCAGACCTGTCTGTTATGAGATTTCGCTCCCATTGCTCAAAAGGAAGAAGACGAATAAAATTGGAAGTGAAAGAAGACGGGATCAGGTGTTTTATATTTTTTTCCCACTTCGACGCGAGTACCGAAGGAGAGAAAAGAATACGGTGAATGTTAAATTTACACCTCTTGTCGTTTGTGTCAAAGGCTTAGCTGCCGAGAATAGATGGGTTTTGGTGGTATTCATTAAATACAAAACGAAAATTATAATTCTTTTACATTCATAGGTTGTTTTATAAGTGGATTCCTGTGGTAGGTAATTAACGAAAATAAATGTATATATGATAAGAAAGGGAAAGGGGTAACTTTTAATTGAATTAACACAAGTCTTTCTAGGTTCGTGTTTAGATTTCTTTTAAGAGGTTTTAAAGAATGCAATGCTTTGAAGGATATGGGGATGGATAAAATAATTCAGTCGTTCCGAATACAGTATTTAAAAGTGTTTGTC
>NC_090763.1:59785276-59797776 GCF_036898095.1 Palaemon carinicauda
AAACCCATCGAATATCGGTAATTTAGTTTTTTTTTTTCAGCCAACTTCAAAACTCTCTCTCTCTCTCTCTCTCTCTCTCTCTCTCTCTCTCTCTCTCTCTCTCTCTCAAATGGCCATCCGCGACAATGTAATCCTCCCAAGAAATACAACTAATTTCTTGAGGATAAATAAATACCTGATTGCTACCCTTTCCAGGGTACGACACGTACCCTATTAAATCGCAGTACTTAAAAACAAAAGCTGCCCTTCGATCTGTAACCCTAAAGTTAATCTGGAAAGTAGCCTTTGTCTGATGCGTTTTTCATGCTCCGAGGAAATAAATCAGGAGCATTTTGACCTCCCGATAGTCACGCTAAAGGCTAGGTCTCCGTACCCGTTTCATCATCATCTAAATACAGCTAATGACGCTACAGGGCGTGGCTGCATTTACAAAGGAGACATCCCCCTCCCCCTTCTCCCTTAACCAGACCCCTCCCCAGCCTCCTCCCTCTCCCCTCCCCCTCCCCCTCCCCTTCCTTGTCTATGCCAGCGTTAAGGGTTAGGTGATGTTTATCATGGTAAAGTTGACTGATTGCTGCTGATAACGTTTGAGTCAGTGTGTCTCGTGTGTTTGTTCTTTTGTATTTATTCGTTTATTTTTATAGGTGAATTGGAATGCTCTCTTCCACTTATCTGCCCATGTCAATACCAGGGTTAAAGGGAGTTGATTAATTATCATTATGATGGAGCCAAATGATTTGTTATTGCTACCTTTTGAAGCCCTTATTTCTTATGTGTTTGCACTTGTGTATTTAGGTATGTGGTTTTGAAGGCTGTATTTGTCCTCTCACTTTCTTATAATGCTCTGAGAAACCTTTCTCAGTTTTGCATACGTTTGGAAGTAAGTGCTTCGCCATGATTAAAATCAAGGAAAAAATTCATCCAGCGTTTCTTATTTACGCCAATGGTACACGCTTTTTATTTGCGTAAGCGTAGGTAATGGAGGCCTATTGTATTGTAATATCTCCATTTACTTTAAAGAAAATAAGAAACTGCCGACATTTTAATATAGTTTTATGATTATTGTTGATTTTTACTTTTTTGTAACGCTATAAAGAATTGCATTTTTTATGTTTTAGATTGTTATTAACATTGGCCTACTGGTCATGGCAGTAATTCGGCAATGGGGAGGTTTGTACGTTAGTTGATTGCACTGGACAAATAATGTTTATTCTGGCCGCAGTATTTACTTCAATGACTGCTTGCCAGAGGATCAAGTCTTTATTTAACATGAGTCTTAAAGACAAGACTTCCACGCTGGTTCCGTTTGCTGTGATTGGTACCCTTTAATTCTCCATCACCCTCTGAGAGATATACTCTGCACTTACGTTCTGACCTACGACATTTTGCGCCGGTTTGTTGGGTCAAAACCATTCGGCAAAGGTTTCGTTTAAATCTCTGTTGCTAAAGGCTGTACAGGCAATATCATCAAAACAACGTGAGGAGGAGGATCATAGAAGCGGGTGTCTTTTGATGTAGTGGCAGTTTCCGCAGCCCTGTTGGTAACGCTTGGCAAATTGTTGGTGTATTTATGTGCTTGCTATATGAAACCCCAGCAACACACCCACACCCTCCAAACCTCTTTATTTCATTTATTGATTTACATTAAAGGACTGTTCTGGGAATTGTATTATAATGGAATGTTCTTCAGGGAATACAATTTGTAACGCGAATCTCAGAGATTTCGTCTTATGGGCGTCCTCTTCCTCAATGCTTTGAGCTTCACGTATAAGGGGAGTCCCAGCTTCCGCAGTTACATTTGTGTTGTGTCTTTCCAATTTTGCTTGTGTACACACACATATGCCCAAGTAACATGCACAAGACCACGCACATACACACAGATATATATACTATATATATATATATATATATATATATATATATATATATATATATATATAATATATATATATGTATATATAATATATACGTTTATATATCAATTCTACATAGCATTCATAGGCATACAACCGTTCAAAAAAAATTTCCGTCTTTCAACGCCTGCCGTAAAGACGGATTGACTTAACTCTCTCTCTCTCTCTCTCTCTCTCTCTCTCTCTCTCTCTCTCTCTCTCTCTCTCTCTCTCTCTCTCTCTCTCTCTCTCTCTCTCTCTCAAATAAATGATTTCCATTTTTAAGTAATTTGCATAAATATCCAGCGTGATTAAAATATTAATATAGGGAAACAATCAGCAACATCTCTATCACAGTTATAATCAGTACTGTGAAACCTGTGAATTAAAGTAATATTAAAAATCACGTTCACCCTTTTAATAAATTCTCGGCCCCATTTGGTATTCGCATTTGCAGAACATTCCCAAATCAGAATGACTTCATATAGCTTTGTAGATATGCCATTTATTTCCCTATACCTGTATTATAAGTATTAATTTACTCATCAATGATATGAGTAGCAGTGTGAGGTATTGAAGTTGATGTATTACATAATTGATGGACCTCTATTTCACGGGTTACTTTTTTGCTTTTCGGTGCTCCATTTGGGTCCCTCTTTCTCTAAAGAAGTTATGACAAGAACTGAAAAAAGTCCCGACCTGTATTTGCTAATTCTATACCGTTAGACGTTTACGTTCTTGACCTCGCAAACCGGGAAATTCTATACTTGATCAAACAATAGCAGCGTTTTGAGCATTCTTGCTATTTTTTTTAAGGTTACAGTTCTCTTGCTTGAGGATACACTTGGGCAAAGTATTCTATCTTATTTCTCTTCCTCTTGGGTTGTTAAAGTTTTATAGTTTATATAGGGGATATTTATTTTAATCTTGTTGCTCTTCTTAAAATATTTTATTTTTCCTTGTTTCCTTTCTCCACCGAGCTATTTTTCCTTATGGAGCCCCTGGGCGTATAGCATCCCACTTTTCCAACTAGGGTTGTAGCTTAGCAAGTAATAATAATAATATAATAATAATAATAATAATAATAATAATAATAATAATAATAACTATTTCTTTATTTTGAAACTACTCTTCCATCTTATTTCTCTCTCCAGCCTTAATGCTTTGTAGGGTAGAACTTTTTTCTTTACTTCTAGATCTAGATGCAATTCATGTCTTTGTTTTTAGAGGATTAATATAATATGTAATTCACACCAGGGCACCTTCAGGATTCAATTAAGTGAAATCTTAATAACTGATTGATACCCTCTATCGTCTCCTAAAAGTTAAAATGTCTAGCATATAACTTATAAAATTTCGATCAGTGTACTACTGCCAACGTCCTTTTATCTCCTGTTGGTACAAGCTACTGTATGTTTTCTCACGTGTTTCAAGATAACAGATTGCATCAAATTAGATTGCAGTTATGTTTCTCCGCAGTTTATGCTTCCTCACGTTCTGAAGTCATTCCCATCGGAGTGTCGGACACGCTCGAAAGTTTCTGTAGCAAATTTATTTGGCGTTTTGAGCCAATCTTGATTCTATGGAATGATAATATTGGTTTCCAATGAGGTAATTTTCTTCTGATAGTCTCTCTCTCTCTCTCTCCTCTCTCTCTCTCTCTCTCTCTCTCTCTCTCTCTCTCTCGGAGTCATAACCACAAATTCGGGATTCTACATAATCCTTACTGGGAGCCACAACTTTACCTCGCATATGAAATGTAATCTTACAGACTAGCTGATGGTTTTTATGTACTACTACCAATTTTTCTTTTCCTTTTGTTGTTACTCTTTTGTAATGTTCACTCCTTTGTTTCTTTGATTATTTTGCTTCTTGAACCTTTTGTTTTCGTTGCTTGCACACTTTGGAGATCAGGGTGGTTTTTATATGAACGAGCTGCCTAGAAGATCTAGAACCCCTTTGTTGGTTTAAAGCATAGCAAAATAATATCAATATCAGCGGGAAAAGTATTTGTAGAATGGTTTAACGTAATTGTTAATATTTTTTTTTTTTTTTTTGGTATATAGCTATAAGTCAAATCTGGAAACAACTTACAGACACTATGGTATTTGTTTGAAATTCCCTTTGTCCCAAGGGCGCGCGAGATTTGTTTAGGGAAGCTCCCCTACACAATTCCCTAGAGGTCCTGGTAGCTTCTCCCCTACCTTGCAACTGTACACATGATTGCGGGGATAAACGGTGCTGTGCAACTTTGCAACGTCGTGATATTTTAATTCTTAGGCATATAGACATTGTTATTTACTTTTATTGTTGTTTTCCGAAATTATAGATTAGTATGAATTTTAATTGTTTCATTGTACAATTCTACGATTGTTTATCTATCTCAGAAAGGTAACTTTTGAAATTGGTAATTGGGGAAGGGAAGTCTTTTTTTATTTTTATTTTATTTTTTTTTTATTTTAAGGCATCCATATTTAATGACAATGTAAGCGCAAGATAAAAGCCCCTTTAAAGGAAATATGCCAAGACTCCTAAAGACAATTAATTGTTAACAAGAATTTTTTTTCTCTCTCTCTCTCTCTCTCTCTCTCTCTCTCTCTCTCTCTCTCTCTCTCTCTCTCTCTCTCTCTCTCTCTCTCTCTCTCTCTCAATTGATTGATAGAGGATATCTACTACTTGAAGATTTTATTTTTATTGTAATTTGGCTCTACTAACACATAAAGCTTTTAATAATACAAATAAATGTACAAGTTCATAACGAAAAGTGTCTGTACAGACACATATGACTAAGTGTTATTTTGAATAAAATTAGAAAAAGAAATCATCCTTTTTACCATTTTGTGATTCATAAAAAAAAAAAAAACATTTATTTCGTGCAACCCTCTCTCTGATTGATAAAACTTCGATACATGAACGGCCTTTTGACTGATGGTATATTGTGCACTGTATTGAGATTATTGATAACTACTGTACTAGCAAGGCCAGTAATAGTTCTCGCTATTTTTCAGGTGTAATATATGAGTTCAGTTTTGTTCTCCAGGAAGCGTGAATTACGACTTAATTTACATTTCATATTGATGGATTTTGGTCATTGCTTTGAAGCATTAAGGTTTGAAAACGTTACGATCCAGATTTATTTGTAATGCGTTTGCTTGTGCGTGCGGTTTGTGATCTCAGATGATGAAACGTTGTCAGCTAACGTTCTTCAAAGAAAGTAATGAAAACATCATCATCAACAGAACTCTTGATTGGTAACATCAGACTGGTAAATGGCTATGTGATTAATGTCGAGAGAGAGAGAGAGAGAGAGAGAGAGAGAGAGAGAGAGAGAGAGAGAGAGAGAGAGAGAGAGAGAGAGAGAGAGAACCCTTCTTGCCTTTCCCTGTTTGCTGTAATTGCAAGCAAATTGATCTTTGTCTCTTGCAAAGCAATACCGGGGGAAACAGGAACGAAAACTCATATGGGAAAATTGAGAGAAGTGTGTTAAATGTGAACAATAGAAAAGAAAAACGAGTAAAGTAGAGATAGTTATAGCAGTAGATTGGGGATAGGGGAAATAAGTGCAGAGAATGCTACTTAGTATGGAACGGGAAAACAGCAGTGTAAAACAAAGGCAAATCAGCATCATAGAAAAAGAGCAGTTTCGAGAAGGGAACCAACTACGCCAATTAAAGATTAAAGCAGCCAATGTAAAAATAATGGAAATGTAGTCGTTTAAAGGAGAAAACTAGTCGTATAGTCAAGAGTTTGATAAAAAAAGAAGCATATAAGATGGGAGGAAACGAGTATAAAGTAGGAGGTAAAGTAGCGGCGCAGGGAAGTGGTAAAAGCTGCAAGAGAAATAGGACTGAACTCCAATGGCAAGAACTGATGTAGGAGTTTGAGAAGTCAATGACGTGTGGGGAAGGGGGAGGGGGACGTAAGGGCCTGTCGTAAGTGAGGGCAAATGTGTATGGCTTGTATGATTGTTTTTTTTTTTTTTTTCTCTTTTTTTTTTTTGAGTTATTATGCTTTTATGTTCGTTTGGTAATATCTAAGTTTATTTTTGTGTGAATTTTGAAGGCTCTGGTAAAATATGCTGTTGCTTAAGAATATGTTTTTCACGCGTTTTTACTGTTAATTCCAGTCTATATTCATTTCCTTATCCACCATTATCCTTATTTCCTTGTAGGTCATATCTTAAACCAGAGGATTTTAAGATGTAATGCAAATCCATATGTTTATTTGTAGAATATGTTTATTTCTTTGTGTTTATGGCAGTGGAATAATGTTAAATTAAATTTTGATGCCAGTGTTTATAGATATTTGATATGTGCAGATTTAAAGGAGAGGGCGAATTTATTTTTTAGGGCTTTGAACTGGCTGGCGTGAATATGAAATCAGGGTGTGAGGCCGAGAACTCTGTATGCTCAATTAAGCCTAGGAGTTTTGCATGACCCCAGCAGTATTTTTTTAAACTTTCTTCATGATTTTGCAGTTTGCAATAGAGCTGGTTTTGCAATCAATGATTGATTGCTGCCTGTCGTATGAGGCTATTCATTATGGATGCGGATTTAGCTTTATGCTGTATATGATAAAAATGTCTTTACTGAATTTTATACTTTAGATTCAGCTGGCATTTCTCAAATATGTTTTCCAAAATAATTCTCATCAAAATAGATTGATTTTGGCTGAATAATTCAAGTTTTATTTTTCTATGTAGACAGGATTTTCAAGGTATTAATTCTTTTCGTTTGGTATTGTATTGCTTGTTAGTATATCTCCTCAGGATCATGTGTCGGTTTTCTATGAGAGAGCTAACGCCCTCTTGATTATTCAGTGAATATATATACTGTACAAAAATATTTCATAACTTTGTTATCTCTTCCAACTATATCCAAATAAAGAACTGTTGATTGACTGTGATCCAAAGCCAATCACATGTAATATTGCGTGCTAAGTCCGTAATCTGTTTATCAAATTGAGAAATCTGTGGATTTGAAAATTTAAATTTGTAGTCATTCAACCTTATGGAAACTTCATACAAGTGTTTGTAAAACCCTGTAACAAGAGTGTGAGGATCACATCTGTTGATTTATTTATAAAAGGACAAATATAGTTGGGTTTAAATTTTTATCTTTTAACAGGAGTTATGTAGGTTTGGGTTGCCTTAACAATTGAATATGTGTACGGAGGATAGATTAAAAGCTTTCCCTATTCATTGATAAATATGTTTTGTTTGTCACATTTTTCCTTTGTGTTTCTCTCTCTCTCTCTCTCTCTCTCTCTCTCTCTCTCTCTCTCTCTCTCTCTCTCTCTCTCTCTCTCTCTCTCTCTCTCTCTCTCTCTCTGTATATATATACATATATCTATATATATATATATATATATATATATATATATTATATATATATATATATATATATATATATATATATATGAACATATATCACAAGCACACGTGATTTATATTATATATATATATATATATATATATATATATATATATATATATATATATGTATGTATGTATGTGCATATACATATGTATGTATACAGTTTGTGTATGATATGCATGTATGTATGTATACATATATGTATATATAAATATACATATACTATTTTATTTCGTGTCAATGATATCGAACGAATTTGTCCATTCGTCTATTCAGAATGCCAGTATTACCTCACCCTAGATATTCATATTTTGAACTATTTCCTTTTGTCTGCGATATCAGATGATTACGAGAGCAAACTTTGCAACAGGTCTTGCTATCTCTGCTCCAGCTGAGCAGACGCCAAACCTCTTTTTGGAATTCGGGAATCTTGAGATGCCATGCATGACTAATGTATCAATGCGAACCTTCCATGAATATGCGAGAGTTTGCCATCAAATAAGGGCTCATTGCAACGTTGTCAGAGGCAGAGAAGTTGTCATGTAACACCTAGCGTGGAGTTTCTGGATCATATCAATGTCAGGGGGTTAAGGAATTAGCCTTTGCCTTGGAGTCTGTCCTGGTTTCGATATCAAGGTGAATGCCTCATAGTCAGTATTATTCTTTCTTCTTGTTTTTCGATATGTGGGATTTTCTTGTTCTTGTTTATTTTATTTGCTTAGTTCGTTTTTTGTGTTGTTATTTCCAGGAGTTTTGAATTTTGTTCGGGTATTTTAAAAGTGTTTGTTTCATGCCTTATTCTTTTTTTCACTTCACTATTATTTTGGCGGGGGGGGGGGGGGTAGATTTGGTTAGGAAGTATTTTAAAGATGTATTAATTTGTTCTTGCAGTCATTTATTTATTTTTTAAATTATTTATTTCCTGATTATGTTTTGTTTAGGATATTTTTTAAATGTATATTTATTTGTTTTTTATATGGGAAGTAATGCCTGTTTCTTGATAAGCGCTTTACACTGAATTGATTTGCAAAATTTTCATGAGTGATATTAATTTTCAACTAAATTGATTTTTATAGTTTCAGCATTATTATTAATGATAAATCTACCTTCCTTTTCCTTTCATACAGGGTAGATTTTATAACATTATAGAAATCAGATCTTAGCCATCCATGAGATTCCTTCATAAAATTTATTAATTAATTGTCTCTGTGTAACTTGCTCCCTGATATTTTCAGTATACGGTAGCTGTTACCGATGAAGAATTGCTATTAGTTTCAGTTTTTGGATCCTGATGGTTATAGTATTTTGATTAACGGAAAATATTAATGTGTTGACCTTTTAGATTTTAAACCCCGAACTTTATTGCAATCCTTTGCCATTCAAATGAGACCCCGTTTTTACCGGTAAGTCCTAAGCCATCCTAAAGTCTTAACTACCATGGGTTGAGACACGATAATTGGAGGCCGTGCCATATTTCTTTTAACTAATAATGTGGGAGATGTGGCATTTTTTTATCATACCTTATATGAAGCGGCCCTGAATTAAATTATACTGACTGGAGCGATGGGAAACCTAACACACCGTCTATATTAAAATCAAGTGTCAATACTTTATACTGTAATCCAATCAGGGTTGTTGTGGACTGATTGGTAACGTCTCTGACTGCCGTTTGCCAGACGGGACTTCAAGTCCTGGTCAAGGTCGTTAGTGCCTTTAGTGTCTGCAACCTTACCATCCTTGTGAGCTAAGGCTGGGGGTTTTAGGGGAGCCTATAGGTCTATCTGCTGAGTAATCGACAGCCATTTGCCTGACCATCCCTGGTCCTAGCCTGGGTGGAGAGGGGGCTTGGGCGTTGATCATTTGTATATGTAGTCAGTCTCTAGGGCATTGTCCTGCTTGCTAGGGCAATGTCACTGTCCCTTGCCATTACTATTCATGAGCGGCCTTTAAACCTTGTAGTTTTGCAGTTTATGTTCGAGGCATCTTTCTCATTTATTTTTTCGTAACTACTACATTTCATTCTACGTCTTCTTGCCGACTCTTGGTCTGTGTTGAACTGGGATCCTGTTGTTCTCGTTGATGGCCTGTTTTTAGACACAGCTTTTTAGCCATAGTTTCATAAGGGTAGAAGAGAGACTTTAGCTATGGTAAGCAGCTCTTCAAGGAGGACACTCCAAAATCCAACGGAATGCATAAGGTCATGTTGAACTTCTCTGTACAATGAATTACTTATATTACAATTTTCAGGATAGCTTTTACGTATTGCTATTTTGTTTCCTTTTTATAAATTCACTTGCTTAGTACAAGGAGCACATATTTCAGTGATGTATCTAGAAATTCTAGTGCATTGATACAACACATTATATTGTTGACTTAAGCTTTCCTCACGTACGATATCCAATTTAGTTATACATTTATTTCACGTATGTTAGAATAGTACCTTGTGCTAATTGTTTTTGATTCGTTGGTTAAACATTATGGATGATAATTTAAATAGATATCTCTTTCTTTTTTCAGGTGAGTTTGTATGATGAGAATTCTTTTTAATCTTCGAAGGTAAAGTGACCGTTTAACATTCTTATTTTCTTACTGAAGTAGCTTCTTACCATGACGCCTTTAAAGTCTTTATTGAACCCTTTGATTTCTTTGAATTTATTAAATAACGAAAACCGTTCAAGTTTTCAGCCTTTCTGTGATCGAATGTTCACTTCCTTTTATTTTTTTATTCTAGAGGATTGTGGTCAGTAAAGAATAGATAATTGTTTAAGTAATACATATAATTACTAATATCCTTCTCACGAGTACTAGACTTTTGCTATCCCTATTGTTCTGTCTGGTAAGATTTTGTTAAACAGACTTTTCCGGTTGTTGTGAAATTTCTTGTATATAAAATCTTCCATATATATGTGTGTATATATATACATATATATATATATATATATATATATATATATGTGTGTGTGTGTGTGTATATATATATATATGTATATATATGTATATATGTATGTATATATACACACATATATATATACTGTATATATATATATATATATATATATATATATATATATATATATATATGAACAGTAGCATGTATTTCATTTTTATTGTATTTTAGATATCAGCCATTTACTTTGCATTTCATCATATCATGTGAGAGAATTAAATGCAGATAATAGTTGAACGGAAATAATTCAAAATATTCAATAAGGGTTATAGGTGATTCTGTGCTTCCATTGCATCGTTAAAATTATTAACCATAAGTTCTACGAACCGTTCTATTTGTTTGTGAGAGAGAGAGAGAGAGAGAGAGAGAGAGAGAGAGAGAGAGAGAGAGAGAGAGAGAGAGAGGAGAGAGAGAGAGAGAGAGAAATCTGGCAAGAGTTGGCATTTGTGTAATGGGCAGTCCTTTTTTTCCAGCGTGTTCGGTATTGCTCGCAAATTTTCAACTGGCAGTGAATGGCGTCGGCTTCACCATCAGTTTTTCCCCGGCAATCGTTATTTTGACATTTGTAGGTCACGTACGGCGTATCCAATCGGGGAGTCATAAAAATGAATGTTTTCTTTATGCACGCAAGAGGGGAGGTCGAACAATTAAGGATCGTCAAACTCGAATTGCGCAAAATTGGGTCTCCTGGAATTGGTCGATTTCGATGCTTGAGGGAAGGCGCCGTGAATTCTGAATAGTTTGAATTATGAAATCAGAGTGGGCTTTTTTATGTTCAGTTTTCGGGTGAATGTAAACAATTGCGAGAACATTCTCCGTTCTGAAAACGTATTCAGAAGACGTGTACAAGTATATATAAAGACTAGCATTATATATATATATATATATATATATATATATATATATATATATATGTATATATATATATATATATGTATATATATATATATATATATATATATGTATGTATATGTATATATATGTATATAGATATGTATATGTATATATATGTATATAGATATGTATATGTATGTATGTATATATATATATATATATATATATATATATATATATGTATATAATGGGAAATTGATAAGGGTTCGAGGTTGTTGGAAAAGGAGTAGGGATGTGGGATAGTAAAGAATTGTAAATGAGATATAATACAGATTAGGAAAAGAGTTGTCCCTGGGGTGTGTTATAAAAAGGAGTTGTAAATAGGATGTACGAAAGTTTATATTTGCAGATGACATTGTGCAGGTAATGAGCAGCGAAGAGAAATTTTCAAAAGTAGGTATGAGAGACTGAAAGTGTTTGCGAGAGGAGGGAGTTGAGAGGAAGTGTGAGCGAGAGAGTAATGAGAGTAAATGAAAAGTGTGAGCAAGAGAGTAATGAGAGTAAGTGGAAAGTGTGAGCAAGAGAGTAATGAGAGTAAATGGAAAGTGTGGGCAAGAGAGAAATGAGAGTAAGTGGAAAGTGTGAGCAGGAGAGTAATGAGAGTAAATGGAAAGTGTGAGCAAGAGAGTAATGAGAGTAAATGGAAAGTGTTAGTAAGAGAGTAATGAGAGTAAATGGAAAGTGTGAGCAAGAGAGTAATGAGAGTAAATGGAAACGAGGAAGATGGAGTAATGAATCTTACTGTGGACGTTGTTTATTCGTTAAGTATCTTTGATTGTATGATAGAAGTGATGAGCCAAAATATAGGTGAGAAAGAAAGCAGCATGTGTGCAAAAGATTTATAAAAGTTGTGGAACTTGAGCAGGGAATGTATTAAGGAATTGCTGAACTAACTTCCCTTATGGTAGTGGACTATGGATGTTGAATGCAAGTAGAAGTGTAAGAATGAAGATTTATGAGATAAATAGTTTATCTAGTAAATATGGTGTATGAATTGATGGGTGGAAAAGGTGTTGATACGTAATTGTGATAAAAAGGTTAATGTAAGTAAAAAGATGGGTTGAGTGGGTCTGGTCATGATGAAAGAATAGAGAATAGGAATACTTCTCAATGGTTGGATGGATGGTGTGTGAAAGACAATTGGGAAAGGAAGGTCCTTGGTGTCCATGATCTGCATGAGTGCGAACAAGTTAGAGTTGAATGGCGAATAGTAATAAAAGGGCTCGATGTGCTGCTGATAAAGCTCTATTTGCAGAAGTTTGAGGTCACTAATGCAGCATTAGTTGCTTCAAACTTCTACAATTTCGTTAAATTAGTGTACAATATTGTTAACAATTCAGCAGTTGAAGAGGTGAACGTGACAGTGACATGTTTTATTCTTCTATGAAGCCA
>NC_090763.1:59802776-59810276 GCF_036898095.1 Palaemon carinicauda
CTTACGTAGAATTCTCTTTGATTCGTTGTGACATTTTCCACTTCAATGGAAATCCAAATTCTTTTGATATTGGAATTCGATGTAATTTTCCTGTGTTTTTCTTTACAATTGATTACAGAAGAATTCCTTCACTCTGATAATGTCCATCATTCATCCTATCTGAAAAGGATATTGCTATTTGTATGATTTGCATTGTTTTTGATTGAAGGATGTCCTGAATAATATCAGAAAAGGCATTTTGTTTCTAACTTTCATTATCGTCTTAAACAAAGTAACTAGGTTTGGTTTGTTGCAGTGATGTCAAGGAGATCAATATGCAATTTTTTTTTTTTTTTTTTTTTTACCAAAAAATATTGTTTTTCATTTTGCAAAATGTTAAAGATGATTCCGTTCAGGTCGGCCCCAAGTAGTTTCGGACCAGCGTAACCTAATTTGACCTTATTGTTAGACTGAATAGTTTGCTTTCGACATGACTTAACTTTCATTTATGATTTTTTCTGAAAAGGATTTACTTTTGATAAGATCTTGATGGGAGTCTAGAATATTTAGTTTCTGGAATTTTATACCCCTTTTTCTTTTCTGCTAAATGTTAGACAACTAGATAGACCATGAAATTTATATTACATTTGGACATTAAAATTCTACTTTATCCTTTTGATGAAACTTCCAAGAAGAGTCTGTAGAACTTAATTGGATATCGATACCTTTTTTAAATCAGTCGATGTATTGCTTGGCAGCAATGACTGATAATAGGCTCTACTTGCTTGACGCATAATCCTAATTTGTTTTAGGTTGATATGAAAAGTCTCGGTATGGGATTAGTGCCGCCAGTAAACCATTTCCTATGAAATGTAGGCGCTTCTAAAGGTTCTTTGCTGCCTCCACTTTTTAATCTTCTACTTTACGCCAGTTCTTACTTTTAATTTTTACTTTATATAGGTTCTGAAGGGCGTCTCTGCCTCATAGCTAAGCCACTTGTCTCAAATTCTATTAAATAAGCTATGTAAAATTGATGTCTGTGTAGTAAACAAGGAAAACGTATGAAGGAAACTTTCATCGTTTTGCTTAAAGAAAAACAAATGTAAAATATTTATAATCCATTGGTTCTATATTAACTTGAAGAAATTATGACTATTGTTAAGTTACTGAGGAAACGTTACACTTATTTAGTCAATGATTATTATTATTATTATTATTATTATTATTATTATTATTATTATTATTATTATTATCATTATTGTTATTATTATTATTATTATTATTATTATTATTATCATTATTGTTATTATTATTATTATTTTTATTATTTAGGTGAATTGTATGATTTTATAATTTGAGAATGCTAGAAAATTAACCTACTATAGTGATAACGATGATATTAGTGTCCTGCCTTCTCCTAAAAGGACTGGAAATGTATCATTCACAGGCATTGGACAATTTTTTACCTTGCCTTACACTCCATTAATGAGATTTCACATCTTTTCTCGTGGAAACAGGACGTTTCTATTACCTCGAACCGAAGCAGGAGTCTCCTTAATTATCTTCAAACTCGAGGTTTCTTGTTACCATTTCCTTCATTAGTATGGGTCCCTCTGTATCAAAGGTCACCCATTCGCCTTCCACCACTCCCCTCTTCCCCCCTCTCCCCCCAGTTTCCATTCCTCCCTCTCCCACCTCTCCCTCCCCCTCTCACCACATTCCTATTTCAACTCCCTCCTTCCTATGTCAAAGCTTTCATACCTCCCACTTCCGTTTCCACTCTCTTTCGTCCTATACGGAGATGACCTATGTTGTTGAGAGAGAGGAGAGAGAGAGAGAGAGAGAGAGAGAGAGAGAGAGAGAGAGAGAGAGAGAGAGAGAGAGAGTCATCATTTGAAGTTCTTCTCATACTAACAGGATTTCATTTCTGTCTTGTACTTGTACTCAGAGAAGTCATTAACGTGAGCCATTGGAGGATAAAAGTCCTCAGTTACTACTGCAGTTTCATTTAGGACATAATTAGATGGGGATCATACACTAATTTAGGGATCCTAATTAAAGTTATCCTCTCTCTCTCTCTCTCTCTCTCTCTCTCTCTCTCTCTCTCTCTCTCTCTCTCTCTCTCTCTCTCTAGAGAGAGAGAGAGAGAGAAATTGATACTATCTAACGAATGCGATGTGAATATCGAATTACGTTCTATCTACTACTAAATGTTTATACTATTCAAATTTATGCTTTAAATTATCTCTCTCTCTCTCTCTCTCTCTCTCTCTCTCCTCTCTCTCTCTCTCTCTCTCTCTCTCTCTCTCTCTCTCTCTCTCTCTCATTAATACTATCAACACATGCGATGTGGATATTGAATTACGTTTTATCTACAAGTAGTATTTTTATAGTATTCAAATTTATGCTTTCAATTATCATTGCATTATCAGTATTTTTGTAGTCAGTTAAATCATAAATATTTCAAATTTATGTTAGAGATACCTTTTACACCTAATGACACCATCTCACATTCAGTTTTAACTGTATATTACACATAAAAGTCAGGCTATATATCAGTTTAGTGAAATCATTGTTACTGTATGGACACGAGTCGTGGTATGACAATGAAACAATATTCAACAGATTTTGTAGATTTTAGGACAAAGCTCTCAGAAAACAGGATTAGAAACGAAACTATAAGAGAGATTACCCGAGTGCCATGTGTGGATGATATCATGGTGAGGGGTAGATGGAGATGGTTTCGGCATGCTCTTCGCACTCCCCGAGAGAGATTGGTTCACCAACCTTTCAGCCAGGCCCCACAAGGCACTGTAAGAGTTGGAAGACCCAGGCCTACATGGCTGACGACTATGAAGCTTGAAGTAGCAGATGATGAGTGGAGAAGTGTTGATTTAAAAGCTCAAGATACCGACGACTGGCGAAATCTAACCGAGGCCCTTTGCGTCAATAGGCAAGAGGAGATGACGATGATATGTATCAGTCATATATGGCCCCTCTGTCTTACCTTCCTTCGTATCTTTTTTTATTAGAAAGATATTATTTCAACTACTTCCACATTCCCTTTAGCTTGATTATAAGTTTGGTATTGTATCCCTATTTTAAAATTTCAATTTGTCTTCCCGTTTTTTCACATAGCTAAACCACTTCATTATACTTTGAGCTGCATTGAAATTTATTCCCTCTTAATCAAAATATCCGTATTCAATATTCAATCCAAATGTTTACAGGCATTTTCTTTTTTATTAGCATTCCTATTCCCAATGAAAGGGTTAGTTCGTCATTATTAGGCATTATGACTTTTCTGTCTCCCCTTCTCTCTTCTGACACATTATTTTCTATGTAACTCGGATACCACGCACCAAACATTTGTCTAATTTTCCCTTATAATATATGCACCACCCTTTCATCATCCTACGGAACTTGAATCATTTTCACTTATCAGCACTGTCATCTATCATGTCCAGCCTGTCCATTCAACTTGCGCATTACAACTCACAAAATGCATGTTGTGTCTTTATCTCTCTTTATCCAGGGCGCTGTTAACCAGTTGGGGAAATTTTTGCATATTGATTATTAAGCCCTATTTACTGTTTTAAACTGTTTCACAAGATATACTGTTTGAATAGCTTTTATTTACCCCAAATGATTGATAATAGGTTTGGCCTCTGAGATTTTTCAAGTATTACGTGAACTTTAAAACTTTTATCCGTCTGTCTGTATCTTTGTTTAGATTTATATTTAAAAAGCTTGAACTTTATTTTTGTATAAAGAAAACAATTGTATAAAAATGACAGCCCTCTTATTTACAAAACCTTTAATGGATCTGTTATGACTTGAATTATTCAGGTCTTCTTCTTTTAAAGACTGAATACTCTGATCGTAAATTGTCATATTTAACAAATATAGTATCAAATTTACATACTATTCTTTAATTAGGAGTGGAGAGTAATCTGATTTAATTGATATAAATATTTCAGGCCTGTTTTTGTTATTTTTTTCTTATTCTGCTTTGTACACCATAAACCTCAAGTTCAGGAGAATCCCGATTTATTTTCGTTGAGTAATACCCGAGGAAGTTCGTAACCACTGCTTTTTGTACCTAAGGGAAATTTAGCTTTAAAAGGGAAATCTTTTGTGTTCTTATGTTGTTGACGAGAGAGAGAGAGAGAGAGAGAGAGAGAGAGAGAGAGAGAGAGAGAGAGAGAGACTCATGCAAATGCATTATAACCGTTCGTATAGCAATCATTGATATTAAACACATGAAGCAGTTGGTAGGCTTCCAAGTTCTGAAGAACTTAATAGACAGGATTTATACATAGACTTCAATATATTGATATTTTATTTTTTACTTCATTACCCTAAATTGAAAGCTTTTACCCTTCTAAGTAAAAAAAAAAAAAACACTGTACCAATGTGCTTTTTTGTGTTTCGCTTTATAAAATATAATATGTATCATGGCTTAGTAATTATTTTGAACCACATTTCATTATCCTACATACTGCACTCCCTCACCTTCCTTTCGCTGCCCCCCCCCCCCCCCTCGCCAACCCTTGCAAGCCTTTCCCATCTTGTTATGAACGTTCTTTGAAATCTAAAACTATCGCCGTATTTTAGATAATTTTAAATCTGAGAACAAATATTTGATTTCGAATTTGATTCCATAATTCCTGCAGAAAGTGATAACAAAATGTATTATAAAACATTAAGTCAAAATATATACATTTTTAGTTTAAACCCGCCGTGTATATATATGTATATATATATATATATATATATATATATATATATATTATAAATATATTATATATATAAATATATATATAATATATATATATATATATATATATATATATATATATATATATATATGTGTGTGTGTGTGTGTGTGTGTGTGTGTGTGTATGTGTCACATCGAGATTTAAAAATCATATAACCTTCTCTGAAACACTGCTCGACCCATCTATGTTTTTTTTTTTTTTTTTTTTTTTTTAAGTACCCTGTGCAACAGGTACGCTAAGTAAACGAATACGATAAATCATTTGACCTCTACGCGGAGAGGTTGTTGACGGGCAGTGAGGCAAGGATGGATGAGGCTAGAGACATCTCGTCTACCATCAACAGCCACAAAATGAAAATTCGGAGTCATCACTATTTTGAGGATTCTGATCTATATTCATACATATTTGCTATGCATATCGTAGCGAGTTCATAAATATTATTGTCTTCACTGAAAAGTAAACATGTCAAGTTGGTTTGTTTTTTTAATAGACTTGCGGCTTAATGGATAACTATTTTGGAAAAAATAGAATTGTTAATCGTTTTTTCCCTCTGGTCGTTAAGGTGTGTAATTGGATCATAAGATATAACAATGACGAGGCCACTCTAATGGCGCTATTAGCGATGATATCGAGCTGATGGTAATTGAACCACTTAAGAAGTATAAATAACGAGTTCTCGTGCATTTCTCTCTCTCTCTCTCTCTCTCTCTCTCTCTCTCTCTCTCTCTCTCTCTCTCTCTCTCTCACACACACACACAATTTTTACTTCGTAGTTCAACTTTGAATGACCTAGGCCCCAGTGCTGGACCTCAATAGCTAACACTCATAAATCCTCTCTCTCTCTCTCTCTCTCTCTCTCTGGCGCGTACTTGATAATTGAGTATGCGTCAGTTCATTTTATGAATTTTAGCAGCAAATTATGTCCATAGTTATTACCCGATCATTGCGGGTCGTAGCCAGGGTTGCCAGGTTGGCCTTTTTCGGTCCTTAAAACTCCAAATTTGTCCTTTTTTTGTGCTAGATATCTAAATTTGGCCTTTTTGAAATTGGTTACCCTTAAATGCTATATTTTCGGCCTTTTTCTACTATTAGGTTGACCTTTTGAAGCTGCAGTTGATCAGAAGTTGGCCTTTTCTCATTTGGAAAATCTGGCAACCCTGGACTCGTAGGTAGGGTGTAGGGAGAAAAAGGTTAAGGAAGAAAAATTGACGAGAGCGTCTAGCATCCTGCTTTTCTAACTAGGGTTGTAGCTTGGCTAGTCTCCCATGTATAATAAAGAACTTTTGTCTGGTTATATATTCAAATATTTATTTTTCGGTCACGTTCACCGGCTTTGCGAGACATATAACTACTCGGTCTCTCCGTCTTTTGGTTCTTTTAGTTAGGGGGAGAAGGAGTAGCCATACCGTTGTGAGAGTGTTTGTAATTAGGAAAGGGGGAGGGGTTGGTAAGGGTTTAATCTGTGTCCGTGTATATGCATATTGTACCAACCGTGTGTCACACGATCGTACATAGTTCATTTTGTGTATATATTATGCTTGTACCTTCGCTCTTCCCTCGCACTAAAATGAACCAGATTAAACATGTCTGCTATTTTCCTCTGTAACAGTGTCTGTTTTTCAAACATGAAAATTCTTGTTGCTTTGAGCTTTTGTATATAAAGGAGAGTGTTTTATAATAAATTCACTCAGTTGCTTTCACATTGTCTTTGAGTCACAACCTTCTCTCGGCTCGTCACAATATCTATCTAAATATTTATCCGGCACTTCGACGGGGCGTGTACACAAGTAATAATAATAATAATAATAATAACAAGTCATGAACACAGGAGGGCCTCGCCGAGGTAATCCTCACCCCACGGGGTTGCAACCATTTAAAAAGACTCGAAAGATATTCTGTATTTGCTAATAGTCCGTTACTTGAAGTTAGCGCTTCACACGCTGGTTCAAGTGTGTTTAGCCAATAAGCTCCGTCCCCCACTTGGCCTTTCTAGACCTCTCGCTTTCTCAGGAAAGGGAAGGAGAGAATAGGTGTGTAATGCAGCGAATGGGAGATCTAAAGAAAGCGAGAGGGAGAGAGAGAGAGAGAGACAGTGAGAGCAGACCTTTTGAACGATACGCAATCGTAGGCCTAAGGGGAAAAAGAGAGGGGTAGAGGTGAGAGGGGAGGAAATAGCGGAGTGCTCTGAAGTGAGGGGGAAGTGCCGTGTGAGATGAAAGGGAGCAAGGGAGAGTGGCTAAGAGAGAGAGAGAGTGGGGAAAGCGAATGCAAAGAAATGAGGGGAAAGCTACCTGGGGAAGGGGTGAGAGGGGTGGTGGGGAGGGGAATGAAGTAACGTCTGGAAGAAAACGAATCTGTGCCTTTAAGTAACACTGGATTCAAGTGCAAGGAATCAGAGTAATCCATCATTATGAATGCATGATTGATAATCATGTGGTATCATAACGTCAGTGATAATCCATCATTAAGATAGGAAAGGTTGATGGGAATTGTGGGAAGGATATCTTATTTTGATTTGTTTTCTTTGTATTTATCTTTTTTTTTTTTTTTCGTCTGTAATGGTTTATATGTACAGTAGATGATAGTGTTCTTTGTTTTCTATTAGAGGTTTGAATGTTTTCTTACAAAGCTCACCAAAAAGTAGTAGTTGAATCTGTTGAGAAAATTGCCTACTTTCCAATGTTTTTTTTTCTCAATCGTACTTTCAGAAAAGATAGTTTTATATATCCAGTATATATAT
>NC_090763.1:59815276-59827776 GCF_036898095.1 Palaemon carinicauda
AAAATACCGCTAGCATTGTACAACACTTCATGTCCAAGAATCTTGGCAAGGATGAACCTTCCATCCTCACCTCAAACCTCAAACAGATATCTATTTCTTTCCGTGCGTGCTATAAGTGGGGCATTCAGTCAACAAATGCCTCACTGTCATGGGTATTAAACAGTCTTTGCAAAATGGCCAGTTAGCAGAAACTCATGTGTCATCCGAGTGTGACCAGTGCGCAGACGGCAATGAGTAGTTTCTCCCTTTCGGGGCATCACGTTATAGCTAAAGCAGTTTCTCAAGAGGCATCTTGAAGTTGCTTGTTTTGGTTCATTTGTGAAGCTTAGTTTTATGACTGCGTTTGTTTATATGTTTTAACCACTTAAATGCGTGCTTGCTTTCATTTGATTTATAATTGATTTTTTGAAAAGTAAATATCTTATCGTCTCGACTTTAGCTTACGCTTTAATGTTTGTCCTACCTCATATCTTATATACTTCTTCAAGGGTTCTTTGTATATTAATATATGTGTTTTAGTGGTGAAGACCTTGAAATTATTGTAAAGAATGACGCAGTGACAAGTCAATAGAAAGTAATGAAAATTGATATAATGAGTAATCACCATTATGATATAAGTAAGCTCTGTGTTGAAAGACTTATACCATCTAAAGAAGTAGTATCCTTTTCCCATCTATAGAGCTTAATTTAATTTTCTTGTGACATGACGTCTTAGAGCTACACCGAGATAAAGTATACTTTGGAATGTAGACGTGTAGAGTAAAGAATATTTTTTATAATTCATAGAATTACGGTGACATTGAAATGTCTATTAATGAACCATATGGTTGTGTTGATATGAAGTGTGAGAAGGTTTCATGAATATAGCGATCAAGGCTGACCATATGTACATACGATCAGCGCCCAAGACCCTTCTCCACCCAAGCTAGGACCAAGGAAGGCCAGGCAATGACTGCTGATGACTCAGCAGATAGACCTGTAGGCTTCCCCGAACACCCCATCCTTAGCTCACAAGGGTGGTGGGGTTGCAGCGAACAAAGAAACTAACGAGTTTGAGCGGGACTCGAACCCCAGTCTGGCGTTTACCAGTCATGGACGTTACCACATCGGCCACCACAACCCTAATTCTATATGACCTGTGCTAATGACTTAACGATAGACATATTCATTTCTGGACATGCCATTTGCATCTCGGTTTGTGTTTGGTTTTTGATTTTATAGAATTTTAAAAACATATCTCGGAATTGCTCTTGAATAACAATGAGGTAAGACCTATGTCCACCAGAAATGCTTTCATATTCTTTTAAGAAAATGGAGGTATCTGTCAGAAGTATATGTGTTAGTGTGTGTGTGTGTCTGTGTATTAGTGTCTGAAGTATATGTGTTATTGTGATTATATTAGCTTCAGAAGTATGTGTGTTAGTGTGTGTGTGTGTGTGTCTGTGTATTAGTGTCTGAAGTATATGTGTTATTGTGATTATATTAGCTTCAGAAGTATGTGTGTTAGTGTGTGTGTGTGTGTGTGTGTCTGTGTATTAGTGTCTGAAGTATATGTGTTAGTGTGATTATATTAGCGTCAGAAGTATGTGTTAGTGTGTGTGTGTGTCTGTGTATTAGTGTCTGAAGTATATGTGTTATTGTGATTATATTAGCGTCAGAAGTATATGTGTTAATGTGTGTGTGTCTGTGTATTAGTGTCTGAAGTATATGTGTTTTTGTGATTATATTAGCGTCAGAAGTATATGTGTTAGTGTGTGTGTGTCTGTGTATTAGTGTCTGAAGTATATGTGTTAGTGTGATTATATTAGCGTCAGAAGTATATGTGTTAGTGTGTGTGTGTCTGTGTATTAGTGTCTGAAGTATATGTGTTTTTGTGATTATATTAGCGTCAGAAGTATATGTGTTAGTGTGTGTGTGTCTGTGTATTAGTGTCTGAAGTATATGTGTTAGTGTGATTATATTAGCGTCAGAAGTATATGTGTTAGTGTGTGTGTGTCTGTGTATTAGTGTCTGAAGTATATGTGTTAGTGTGATTATATTAGCGTCAGAAGTATATGTGTTAGTGTGTGTGTGTCTGTGTATTAGTGTCTGAAGTATATGTGTTTTTGTGATTATATTAGCGTCAGAAGTATATGTGTTAGTGTGTGTGTGTCTGTGTATTAGTGTCTGAAGTATATGTGTTAGTGTGATTATATTAGCGTCAGAAGTATATGTGTTAGTGTGTGTGTGTCTGTGTATTAGTGTCTGAAGTATATGTGTTTTTGTGATTATATTAGCGTCAGAAGTATGTGTTAGTGTGTGTGTCTCTGTATTAGTGTCTGAAGTATATGTGTTATTGTGATTATATTAGTGTCAAATGTATATGTGTTAGTGTGTGTCTGTGTATTAGTGTCTGAAATATATGTGTTATTGTGATTAAATTAGCGTCAGAAGTGTATGTGTTAGTGTGTGTGTGTGTCTGTGTATTATTGTCTGAAATATATGTGTTATTGTGATTATATTAGCGTCAGAAGTATATGTGTTAGTGTGTGTGTGTGTCTCTGTATTAGTGTCTGAAGTATATGTGTTATTGTGATTATATTACCGTCAGAAGTATAAGTGTCATTGTGTGTGTATTAGCGTCAGAAGTATGTGTTAGTGTGTGTGTGTGTATTAGTGTTAGAAACATATGTGTTCGTGTGTGTATGTATAATAAAGTACATAATTTTAGTCTCCTATACATATATAAGATACGTACGAAAGGCATGCTGATGTCATAAACAACTATATTATTGGATCCCAAGGCCACAGAATTTCGGGGGAATTAAACTTTGTACGCCGGATATCTCAGTGTCAGGCCTCGCAAGGCCCTGTGACATTTCACTTTAAAACGGAAAATGTGTTTCGCGACGCGGCTGGAAATCTCTGAGTGAATTTACACTATAACCTTTCGACACGAATTTATGATTTCCCACGACCCACCAAGTTTTCGAAATCTTAGTGAAAATTGGGATTAATTTTTGTACTTCATTAAAAGGGTAAAGAAGTTAGTTAATGTTTTAACTTCACATCTGAAATACGGTTTTCTTACTTGTGTATTTCTATTAAACAGAGTTTTAGATATTTTTTGGAAATGATACCTTGTAAATTTTTCATTATCTATAGAAAATGGGATTAAAAGTAGATTGTTTGCACGTCTAAAATTTTTACGACTCAAATATTTATAAAACGATTGCAATGTAATTGTTCAGTGGTTACTTTCCTCTTGGGAAGGGTAGAAGGGACCCATTACATATTGTAAGCAGCTCTTCTAGGATAAGGACACTCCAAAATCAAACCATTGTTCTCTAGTCTTGGATAGTACCATAGCCTCTGTGCCATGGTTTTCCACTGTCTTCGATTAGAGTTCTCTTGCTTGAGGGTACACTCGGGCACACTTTTCCTATCTTATTTCTCCTCGTGTTTTGTTAAAGTTTTTATAGTTTATATAGGAGATATTTATTTTAATGTTACTGTTCTTAGAATAATTTATTTTTCATTGTTTCCTTTCCTCACTGGGATATTTTCCCTGTTGGAGACCCTGGGCTTATAGCATTCTGCTTTTCCAACTAGGGCTTAGCTTAGACAATAATAATAATGATGATAATGGTATTAATAATGTGGTTTGTATTTGTTTGAATGCCTCTATTATTTTAGATAATGCAGACTTTCTTTGTAGATATTTGAAACGTTTTTTTTTTTAAGTCAGGATGATTGTCAATAAGCTTTATCAATCTGATATATGGTGATGGAAATCCAGCTCCCTTTTAGTTGTTAAAAAAAACGATAAACTGTATTTTATCATCCATGTACATCTGTAGAAAGTGGTCGTTCACATACATATATGATTACATGCACTCAGTGCTCATAGATGTAGGTCTGGGAAAGATATGATCCCATTTAAGTAGTTTTCTTCATTTGCCAATATCCGTATAGACCTCTCCTTTTTGGTATTACAGCATAATAAAATGTTTCTTTGGGGAAATAGAGGCATCTCTCTCTCTCTCTCTCTCTCTCTCTCTCTCTCTCTCTCTCTCTCCTCGGGGCTCTAAAGACGAAACTGATTTTTCGCTTCATTCCTCTTTTGTTTTGATTCAAAAGGATGGCAATTTTCTTTATTGATCCTTTGTACTCTTTACTTTTGTTTCTAGGTTTTCTTTGCTTTTGTTTTCTGCTTTCTAACCTCTTCTCCGCCTTTCTCCAGTAGACTTTCATCCTTCATTTTTACGCTTCACCTTCCCATGGTCTCCTTTGAAAGGGATTCTCTCTCTGCAGGTGGTTCGCGCGAGTGCGATAACCTTACCAGAAGCCCTTGAAAATGGATATTAACCAGCAAGGTCCTTTGTGATTGGATAACAAAAGGGAATGTATTAACGCGTTTGCCCGCTGGCCAACCATCCTCCAACCCAGACTCCATCATATGAATTTGATCCCTCAACAAAACTAGCTGTGTAGAGCTGCTTCAACTGCCCTCTCTTTTCCGGTTAATATCCCCGGGTTCTAAACCTCGTTCATCTCTGGCCTTTATCAACCAGTGTTGTGCCCAGGCATCAACGAAACTAAATACGAAACGTATTGCTATCGTGTTCAAGCCGGGCTAGGATTTTGAGATAGAGAATTATTCAACGCAATTTATTTACTAGCTTTTATTATTATTATTATTATTATTATTATTATTATTATTATTATTATTATTATTATTATTATTAGAAGCTAAGCTACAACCTTAGTTGGAAAAGCAAGATGCAGGCAGGTAAAATAGCCCAGTACGGAAAGGATACAAGGAAATAAATGCACTACAAGAGAAGTAATACATTCAAAATGAAATATTTTAAGAAGAGTAACAACGTTGAATTAGATCTTTCATATATAAATTATAAGAATAAAAAAAAAAAACAAGAGAAAGATAAATTACATAGAACAGCGTGCCTGAGTGTACCGTAGAGCAAGAGAACTCTAATCTAAGACAATGTATATGGAAGGTGGAAAGTATAGAATCACCATTAATATACATATATATATATATATATATATATATATATATATATATATATATATATATATATATATATATATATATGTGTGTGTGTGTGTGTGTGTGTGTGTGTGTGTGTATACTGTATAAAGTGAATCTGACAATAGAATAGGATAGAAAAAAAAACCTTTGACGAATCCTAATCGGTATGAAAATGTTTCGAAGAATTCCCCCCAAAAATAATGAATAAAATAACGCAATTTCAAAGAATTCCAAAAAAAATCCCCGATTTTAAAGAATTCCAAAAATCCCGAATTTAAAGAATTCCAAAAAGCCCAGTTTTGAGTAATTCCTAAAAGACCAAATTCAAAGAATTAAAAATAAAAACAGATTTCAAAGTCTTTCATTCAAATTTATGAAATTCATAGATTTCATGAGACCCGAAGAATTTTGAATCATTGAAACCTCATCACTGAAAGTCATAAATCTACAGTATTTGATGCGGTTGCCTCTCTGTACCATGGTCTTCCACTGTCTTGGGTTAGAGTTCTCTTGCTTGAGGGTGCACTCGGGCACACTAATCTGTCTTATTTTTCTTCCTATTGTTTTGTTAAAGTTTTTATACTTTATATAGGAAATATCTATTTCAATATTGTTACCGTTCTTAAAATATTTTTTCCCGCGTTTTCTTTCTTCACTGGGCTATTTTCCCTGTTGGAGCCCCTGGCCTTATAGCATCCTGCTTTTCCAACTAGGTTTGCAGTTTGGCAAGTAATAATAATAATAATAATAATAATAATAATAATAATAATAATAATAATAATAATAATAATAATAATAATAATGGAACTTACCACGATTGTGAAAAAAAAACTCGTGATCTCTTTCGTTTGAAATAAACCGATATTAATAAAAAAAAACTCGTGATCTCTTTAATTTTAAATAAACCGATATTAATAAAAAAAAAAACTCGATCTTTTTCATTTTAAATAAACTGATATTAATATTTGCCGAATTAATAGAATAATATTCAGTCGGTCTTTAAAGTCCGACTTTTGTTTGAAAGTTGCCACGGATCAGTTGACGTCAAAAGGCATCATCCTCCTTATGATGACATCAGTCAAAAGATAATCACATGACTGAATAGAAATTGAAAATATTCAATGTTTTCGGCCAGCTATATCCGTTATTTATAATTTATCACGTGTGCGCTTGTACTTTTTCCAATATATATATAAAAATATATCGCCTCAATTAAGCTTTATTTATACCCCCAACATCAAGTTTGCTATAAAAAGTTGATTTATGTAACACAAACCTGTCATTTTCGTACTAGTCGTGCGTGCTATTACGTAGCTGAACATTTTCCTCGTTTTTTTTTTTTTTTTTTGTCTGTTTATTGCCCCATGTATACCAGGTTAAGTAGAAACCTTCCTTGACCCAAGGATTATAAGGTATCAATTTGCTAAAAGGAATGTGTCTGGTTTCGTGTGAATCTTTTTACGTGATTTATTTTTTTCCATATGCCTTGTTGAGGTAGGGGATGGGGGTGGGAGATAGGAGTAGATAGGCAACTCGGGCTGTATCGGCTACCTTCGTGAAGCCATGTCGCTTTTTTGTTTACAAATCATCTGGTAATTCCGACAGTGTTGGCAGGTTGATTGATGACATAACCGCGGCCACCAAGGTATTAAACTGATTAAGAAAAATGACGATAATGGTTATTTTATCGTTGGCATTCATATCCGGATTTTGTCATTAATTCGGGTGATTTGGAGGTAGGTTATTGAAATTAGCAACGCCACTGCACTATGATCTGGCGAAATGAAGTTTTAATTATTTCTCTATATATTCAGAGCAGAGTTTATGATTATTATTATTATTATTATTATTATTGTTATTATTATTATTATTATTATTATTATTACTTGCTCAGCTACAACCCGAGTTGGGAAAGCAGGATGCTATAAGCCCAGGGGCCCCAACAGGGAAAATAGCCCAGTGAGGAAAACTAAAATGAAAAAAATAAATATTTAAAAAACAGTAAAACATTAAAATAAATGTTTCCTATATAAACTATAAATACTTTAATACAACAAGAGGAAGAGAAATTGAATAGAATAGTGTTCCCTCATACACCATGTACCTTTAAGGGGATAGTTCCATCCTTGCACCTCATGTGGAGTACTGTAGGCATTTCTTGATTGTCTTTACAACGTTCCTTCGGCCCCTAGCTGTACTTACTTTATATCCTTCTACGTTACCCCTGTTCTAGTATCCTTTTATATCTTGCTGTCAAACCTCTTCAAACTTTCACCTCAATGTAAACTAGGGTTTTAACGTAGATGCACTTGGGTGCTGAAGGTCATGACAGGCCTCAGATCGGGGTATATTGTGCAAATCTATAAATCCAACCCAAATGCACCATGAACGGAAGGTTTCTGCTTTTACTAGGATTTAATTATGAAGGCCTTAATGGTACGTGTTATAAAAGTAAATTTTGACCTCTTCTTAATGTTGCGTTATCTTTGGAATATGTTGCTAGCCTATTGATATATTGGGTGGAAATATTGCAAACACTTAAGAAGATTGGCAGGCGTAGTGAAGGTTACAGACGTGCTAGGAATGCCGTGACTGACATGGTATGGGCATGTGTTGAGGATGAATGGTGAGGAGGGAGTGATGAGGGGTAAGGAGGAACCTGTAAGGGGGAGAAACTCGAGAGGGAGGCGGAGAATTAGATGGAGAGATAAGGGGAAGGGTGATATGGAGAGAAGAGATTTTTGTAGAAGAGGATACCTTTGATAGAAAGCATTGGAGAGAGCGCATCAGGCAACCGACCCCTTAATGTATGGATAAGGTTGGGAAAGAAGAGGAGGAAGGACAGTATAATTCATTTTTAACATTGCTAGAGAAACGTAATGAAGTTTATTTGACAATACAGAAAGTTCGTTCATCCCATTTTAAAACCTTACATCTCGGCTTTAAGCTTTGTTATGTTATTGGCATACCATTTTTTTTTAAATCATATCAAATCATTGATTTCATTATTTGTTGCATTTGTTGGTTAAAGAATCTTAAAACCTCTCCGTCCTCTTTATATATTTTTGCTACAGCAGAAGGAAATCAGCTGCCACTCTGATCAAAGGCTTTCGTTGGCCTCAGGTCTTCCAGCATCTTGGCAGGATTCTTGCAATCGCAAAAGGAGGAACGACCGCCGGCACATCAAAAGGGTTTTCAAGTCTACCCGACCTACCTCCTCTTCCTCTTCCCCCATCCTCTCTCCTACTTACTTTCCTTCTTCTCCTACTCCTCCTCCTGCCCTTCTTCCCTCCCCTCACCCCTGATTCCCTTCACCATTGACCAACTCCTTCCAGACGTTCTGCATGTCAGGGGTTTCTGTCCTTTTAAGATTTTCTGATTCACTTCGACCCGAGATGAGTATGAAAAGTCTAGATTTTCTCAAAGGTTATGTTCGTCAGAAGACAAGCTTTGAAAACTCTTATTGTTTGTTTAGTTAAAAATAGGTTAAGAAAGCCTTTAAAAATGCGTCCTTGCTTATTATTATTATTATTATTATTATTATTATTATTATTATTATTATTATTATTATTATTACTACTACTACTACTAATAAGCTACAACCCTAGTTGGAAAAGCAAGATGCTATAAGCCCAAGGGCTCCAACGGGGAAAAATAGCCCAGTGAGGAAAGGAAATAAAGAAATAAATAACCGATAAAAAAAGTAATGAAAAAATAAAATAAAATATTTAAAATCATTAACAATATTAAAACAGATAAACTATAAACTATAAAAGGACTTATGTAAGTCTGTTCAACATAAAAGCATTTGCTGCGAGTTTGAACTTTTGAAGTTCTACTGATTCAACTACACGATTAGGAAGATCATTGCACAACTAGGTCACAGCTGGAATAAAAATTTTAGAGTATTGTGTAGTATTGAGCCTCATGATGGGGAAGGGCTGACTATTAGAATTAACTGCATACCTAGTATTACGAACAGGATGGAACTGTCCGCGAAGATCTGAATGCAAAGGATGGTCAGAATTATATAAGATATTATGGAACATGCATAATGAACTAATTGTACGACGGTGCCAGAGATTAATAAAAGGAATAAGAAATTTAATAGACCGTAAGTTTCTATCCAACAAATTAAGATGTGAATCAGCAGCTGAAGACTAGACAGGAAAACAATAACTCGAACAAGGTAAAATGAAAGAATTAAAACATTGCTGTACTAATTTTTGAAGATTTCTCCTTAAAAGGATGGCGGTGTCAGAGTAGTAGTGTTAAAAAAAGGAATATTTAAAAGGTCATCGCGAACTGGTTTTCAGCTTTACGTTCATAGATAATAAAAACATTTTGTTTATCAATTCATTTTTACCTTTCGTATTAGTTTTGTTGACTCTCTCTCTCTCTCTCTCTCTCTCTCTCTCTCTCTCTCTCTCTCTCTCTCTCTCTGCTGTATAGAGAATAATTTATCCCACGCTCAAAATACATTCAATCATTTGCTTCCTGTTAATGCAAAGCAAATTTGTAAATTGTTACTTTGTTACATTTTAGTTTCCCCGTGTTTAGAAGTCTCCTCCAATGTTTACATTTCCCCATCTGAATTCTTTCATCGATGTTTCAAACTTACCTTGCCAATCAAATCTCTATTTATGATCCCTTCGCCATCCTCGTCGTATTCCTCACTCTAACCTGGCCAACGTTTATTCAATCTCCCCTCTCCCCCCCCCCCCCCTTTCCCATCCGTCCCTGGCCCTCCCATTCCCGTCATCGGTGCCGGTGGTGTAAATTAGCGAGGGACCCATCGGGGTATCTTTTCATCAATGTTTACACTGAGGTGCTCATTTGACTAATGTATTGAGCAACCGTTTTCTCTGCCTGGGGGTCGACACGGCTAAAGGTTTACAGTAATTAAATGTGCACCTTTTTCACCTTTTTTTTTATTTTGTTTTTGACTTAGTTTAAAAAGGAAAAAATCTTTTAATGTTATTAATGTATTTTTTATATATAAGTCGTTTCATTGTGCTATTTGTTCGAGTTACTTCATGCGATAGACTGCCTGGTCCAGTCCTGTTTTTTGTTTCTACTAATTACTAAATTATCTCTCATTTTCAACCCTGATGCATCGGAGTATCCTCTAATTAACATATAGTCTGGACGGAGTCCTGTGTGATACTGCTTAATCCGCATGCTTTTTATGTAATGACAAAATTGGTCTCCTCATTTGTGACGAAAGTTAATGAGGTGTTTCTCATTTTGGAGCAAACACGAATCTTACTAAAGTAATGAAAGCCTTATTGCGCCTTCAATGTTTGGTTCAGTATTTTTTCATGTTTCTATGGTATTAGGAATTATTATGAATTAATTATTATTTTACGGTACATATGGCTTGTTATTTTTCAGTATGTTTCAAGTTTTTATTTTCTTTAATCGTTTGCGAATTTAATAATTATACTCTTGCTTTTCCTCTTTTACACAGGTGTTTTAAGTGCTGTAAAGCACATTCTAATATTCAAGAAACATTTTATTTGTGTATATATATATATATATATATATGTACTGTATATATATATATGTATACATATACATTATATATATATATATATATATATATATATATATATATATATATATACACATATATATATACACACATGCATATGTATATATAAGTGTGTGTATATATACAGTATATATATATATATATATATATATATGTATATATATGTATATATATGTATATGTGTATATATATATGTGTATATATATACATATATATATTATCCTATGATTTTTTTTTGCATTTCCAATACATCATGTATGGTAATATGATCATCATAATCATGTATTACGAACAATGTACTTAATAAGATCTAGAAACTGACTACATTCTCAACACCTCTAGGGTGTTTGATAAATCGTAATAATCGGTGTAATTATATGGGATCCATTCAAATAAGTTTTCAATTGTATAATTCAAGTCTTGAATCGCCAGATAAAAAAAGAAATGTGGAGGAAGGTTTCCAAGATAAGACGTAACTTCATTTGCGATTAGAAAATTGGGCCTGGCTTTTCTGAATGATACCGGAGGAGTAATTGCATTATAGTTGAATCCTTTTACCGAATGTGATATACAATTTCTTGTTTTAAAATTAAGTTAAACGTGGAGTTTATTGCTCGGAGACAGAAAAAGTACATATTTGAATACCTTGCATTTTATAGAAAAATATTTAACAATTATCTATGTTACCTTTATTATTTTTTTTACGTAATTTACACTACCGATCATTTAATGATATTTGATATTTCATTTATTATTTCCCAGGTAAAGACCGTCAATGTATATATTTTCAATGGTATATTTTGTGTATTATATTTCTCAGCTAAAGACCATCCATGTACGAATTGTCAATTGTATTGTTCTTCTAGATTATTTATTCATGTCGGCACCAGTTTTCATTATTTTTTTTCTCAGGACTGCATTGTACAGGAAATGCTTCAATGATCATTATGATAAGGATAATAATGTTAACAATAATAATAATAATAATAATAATAATAATAATAATAATAGTGAGAGTTTTCTGTGTTGCAACTCGAGCGTGTTTACATTATCTGTAAAGATGTTATTCTGTTTTTTTATCCTTTTCTTCCTCTATTCACAAAAGCCGAAAAAAATAAAGGATTCATTAAAGCTGTTATCATTTGCCTTTTAGCTTGTAATCCCCCTCCACTCCTTATCATTACCCTTCCTAACCCCCTATCCTCTTCCCCCCCCCTCTCCCCAGTGCTTGTGGGGCACACTAACCCAAGTCTGGCCAACCCGTTCATTGTTGTACAAAGGTATAAAAATAGCGGGAGTTGTTCAGAAGCACAGCAAATGTTCGTATCTTTAGAATTAAGTTCGAGCTGTGCACAATGTTTTTTCCACTGCCGGACAATAGGGTCGGAGGGACGAACCTTTGTCATGGCACGCTGGCCCTTAAAAGCTTTGTAGTGTACTCTTTTTTTTCCCTCCCCCGTCTGTGCATTTCCCCGCATATGTAGTATGAATGAATGCACAGAGAAGGGGGGAAGAGCTTCTTTTCGGAGATGTAGTTTTTTTTGTGAGATGTGTATTTTATTTTAAATAATTTTTCGTGGCCCGCAGGCTCCAATGCACAAGCACGCATTCATTCATCCATTGCCCGGTCGCCTTTCTTCCTCTCTTCGGGTTTATATTACAAAGGAGAAAAATTCCAGAAGAGGAGATCCTTACCTACACTGCCTTGCGAAGCTCTTCCTTCACTCTCTTTTTTTATGTTCATCATCCCTCTCCCCCTCCTTGAAGAACCCATTCCTAACCCCCCCCTCCCTTACCTATTTAAGAGCACCACTCCCATATCTCCCTTTTAGAACCCCCTCCTCTCTTCCCCTGCAAAAGCCCACTTTTTGTATCCCTTGTTCGACACTACCCTCCAACCCCCATTTTCTG
>NC_090763.1:59830276-59832986 GCF_036898095.1 Palaemon carinicauda
GCAACATTGCGTTCTAAACCCCCCCCCCTCCCCCACCATTCTAATGCAAACATTGGGGAAACAAGGGAAGAAAAATGTTTACGCCTCAGACGAAAGCGGAATCTCTCTCTCTTCTCTCTCTCTCTCTCCTCTCTCTCTCTCTCTCTCTCTCTCTCTCTCTCTCTCTCCTCTCTCTCTCTCTCTCTCTCATAGATATAAGGGAAAAATCCTCCTCAACATCCCGACACATCCTTGTTTCTCGATTTCTTTTGCAGAGAGACAAGATTGCCGACAAAGTTTCCTCTGCCGCCTCCCCTCCCCCCTCTACCCAATGAGTGTCTATGCAGAAGTTTCCTTACGTCAAAAAGATATTAAATTCCCGTTCGGCAATAATCGTGCCTGATTACAGAGACAGATTTGCTCTAACAAGTATAAAAAAAGTTATAATTTCGACTCATCTCGCAGAACTTGGGAATAATGTAAAAGTTTTGAATTGTTCGCGTCAACTGGAAGGCTGCAAATGGAATAGAGGCGAGGGAACACGCAGTAATACGGGAGAGAGAGAGAAAGAGAGAGAGAGAGAGAGAGAGAGAGAGGAGAGAGAGAGAGAGAGAGAGAGAGAAAATCATACTGTATACTTGAATGGTTAAATTTGGGGGTTCTAAAGTTAGGATATGATTTCTCCAGCTACTTGATAATTTCATAGACTACCATCTTGAAGATAATAAAGATTATGATGGAGATGATAATAATTGTTCAAGTGAAATTACGTTTATATTCTCTTCTAAAAATTGCCCAAGAGACTGTATTATCAGTGGGGCAACTCCCCTAAAGGATGGCCACACGGCACATCTCACTCTCAAAAGGCCGCAGCGATATGCCAGACAAGAAGGCTTCGCGCCCCAACTGATTTGTCCATCATATGGCAAGGTGCTGAAGTCCAGAATTAGTCTGGTAAACCATTGTAAGCCATTGCAATCTCCATATACTGCAGAAGTGGCAACCTGTATAAAAATTCTTATATTACTTTATAATCATGTACTTATGAACATCGAATGCCTATATTGGTTACGATGGACTAATTAAGTTGATTTAGGTATTAAAAATCCACAGTTATATTTCTGTGGATTTTTAATACCTAAGAATCTTAGACATGGCATGGTGTTTTCTTTATGTTATTGAAGATGATTTCTAAAAGAATTTTCTGTATTAAGTACAACGTTCATGTCTCTACAGCTATCATGCCACTCCCTACGCTTCACGTCAGCTTCCACAAGGCATGTCTGTTGAGTAAAACTGTTCTGCGTAGTTTTTGCCTATGTCACTGATGTTTTATATGTTTGTGAGTTTAATAAACTTTTAATTGCTGTATGTGGAATTTTACTCAAATCTGTAATTGGAAGGTCTTATACACACCAGGCTAATACTCTGGAAGAAATTCTTTGCAGTAGTCCAATATTTTTGAAGAAATTCTTTGCACCAGTCCAATAATTTGGAAAAAAAGTCTTTGCAAAAGATCAATAATATGGAAGAAATTCTTTGCACCAGTCCATTACTTTGGAAGAAATTCTTTGCACCAGTCCAATATTTTTGAAGAAATTCTTTGCACCAGTCCAATAATTTGGAAAAAAAGTCTTTGCAAAAGTTCAATAATATGGAAGAAATTCTTTGCACCAGTACATTACTTTGGAAGAAATTCTTTGCACTAGTCCAGTACTTTGGAGAAAATTCTTAGCACCAGTCTAATTCTATGGAAGAGATCCTTTGCACCAGTCCAATGCTTTGAAATTTACACCAGTTCAATACTTTTGAAGACTTCTTTGCACCAGTTCAATATTTTGAAAGAAATTATTTGCACCAGGCTATTACTTTCGAAGAAATTCTTTGCACCAGTCCAATACTTTGGAGAAAATTCTTTCCACCAGTCCAGTACTTTGGAGGAAATATTTTGCACCAGTTCAATATTTTGGAAAAATTCTTTGCACCAGTTCAATATTTTGAAAGAAATTATTTGCACCAGGTTATTACTTTCGAAGAAATTCTTTGCACCAGTCCAGTACATTGGAAGAAATTCTTTGCAACAGTTCAATACATTGGAAGAAATTCTTTGCAACAGTTCAATACTTTGGAAAAATTCTTTGCACCAGTTCAATACTTTGAAAGAGATTTGTATTGCCAGATAGTGATTTTGTGAGACGGTTATCATCCCTATACTAAAACGATAGGGAATATTTCTGTCACCAGGCTGGGAAAACTGGATTTAATGAGTCGGAATCATATGAATCTACGGGTATGTATCTGTATTATATGCGCTCTGTATCAGAACAGATTGTAATAACATTATGAATTTCGTTCATTGGCTTATTAAAATCTCTGGAATTTATGTTTCTTAATGCTGGATATCTGTATTCCTATTATTACTTGGCCGAAGTTTGTAAGGTATATATCGGAATATAATAATTGAATTTGTAAGTTTTTGGTATCTGCAGAGATAGCGTGAAGAATTTGCTGTATCATGTGAACGTACGATGTAATTTATTAACTTTTCAAAAATAAAAATTTATATCTATTTTTTATTTACATTTTCTAGTGAGGTGATTTATTTATTTGAAATGGTTAAAAACTACTACGTCAAATTCAATTGATATAATATACATAAATCTAAATTGTGTTGAGAATTACTTGAAATGTTCGTACCGTCACTAAACTTCCAGGCAATCAGAACGTTTTC